>NC_026004.2:41425110-41552555 GCF_000442705.2 Elaeis guineensis | reverse complement strand
TCAGCATCGATTGTTGAAAGGGCTTTACAACGAGCTAGCACTCATGAGGAGCCGATCAGATCGGGAGCCTCGTGTGGATGATCCACAGAGGCCAAAGATGCTGTGTGGCTACATCATGATGATCAGACTCTTCCGTGGTGATCAAATTGCGATGATCGACTACCCGCACAAAGGTATTGTATTCTGAACACAGAACAGTAAATTATTTACTGTTCAAATTTGAATTTCAAATTTAAATCCATGCATACTGTATATCATATTTAGATCTTAGTGTAGGATAAATATATGTTAATTAATTAGATTAATTAATTATTTTCACTATAAAATAATAATTTTGAAAAAATTTAAAATTACCATTTTACCCCTGCACTAAATTTGCTTCAAATGGTATCAGAGCAGGTTCTAAGATATGATATATGAATTTACATGCGTAGATTAAGTTGTAATCTAAAAGTTTAAATTTGAAATTTAAATTTAAATTTGAAATTTGAAAGTTGTTCGAAATTCAAAATTCAAAAATTTAAAATTTGAAATTTGAATTTTGAAATTTAAAATTTGAAATTCAAAATTAAAAATTTAAAATTCAAAATTTAAAATTTAAAATTTAAAATTTGGTTAAAATTTCAAATTTGAAATTCAAAATTTGAAATTCAAAAATTTGAAATTTAAAATTTGTTTGAAATTTGAAATTCTAAAATTTTAAATTTAAAATTTGAAATTTAAAATTTAAATTTTAAATTTGGTATATTTAGATATACTTGATCCAAGTAGCAAGTAATCAAATTGGGTTGGTTGCCATGGCCGTCCAGTCATAAGAGAAAAGTAGGGTTTAAAGGTCCTCTCCTCCCATTCGATGGGGTCTCCTATGGCGGTAGGGGTACCACTGCAATTATATCCCATATAGATGAAGCAGTGAAAGGACTTAATTGTAAAGGTTCAATTATAAAATTCTTCATGAATGTGTTAGATTAGATCTAAAAAAATATTCATAATTTATTTTGATTGAGTTATTTTTGTTATGTAATTAGCAATAGGATTGCTATTTATGAAATGTATTGATCTATTTGTGAAATGAATCAACATATTTGGTGAACAAAAAATAAAATCTTTCAAATTTAAAAATTATTTTTGAAATGCCAAACCCTGACCCATCAGTCTAAATACTTAATTAAAAGAATTAAGTGTTGTCAAGTTGGTCTAGAATTATGAATTAAGACCTAAGACAATTGCATAAACTTGTGGGTCAATGGGTTAGATAGATTAGATCCATAATTGGGTTAGACCTAAGGTTAGCTTAAAGAAATGGTCTAAATTAGAGTAATTGATCAAATCTAATCAAAAGTTGAGTTAGATTAGGTCAAGGACACTATAGACTCAACTCCAATAGTTGTAGTTGAATGGGTCCATGTCTTTAACTAGACCAAGATGGACTTAATTCATGGCTATGCGGTGGAACCCTATTTACTAAGTTGATCAAATTAAAACTAATGAACCGGTTGGTGTCTAAGGTAAGTTCGGCAGTTTGACCAGTGGTTCTTAAGTGGGAGCTACTCGCATTGATTCGATCTCTGACGAGTTAATGGCTTATTCCCACCACTGATCTCACTTACCTGGCCAACCTGGTGAGTTAGGTTTTGATTAGATCACTTGGTGATTAGGGCTCACCCATGTCATTAGGTAAATCAGTGTGTCTGATTTAGGTGCTCCTAATGTCGGCTTTAATTAAATCCTTTTAATCTGACTTGGTGAAGTCAGTGGGAGGATTGAAATTGGCTGGTTAATTTCTTCTCTTCTATCTTTTAATAAAATTTTCAAAATTATTAGGTCCCTAAAATGATTAAGTTATAGTGATAACTAAGTCATAGCCTCCCATTAAGTGAGTGATAATGAGTCCATTAGTTTAATAATCATTGGAGGCCCAAAGGCCTGGTGCTTATTGACTAATGAAATTATCATTCATAGTATGATAATTTGGTTTGAGTCTTTCTGATGGTGGTCAGGTTAGCCGGCCAAAGTCGGGCCTGATCATTTATTGGCCCGATTTACCAAATCAAGTCATGTTAATGGTTGGACCTAACCAGATCTTTTCAGTGGAGGCCAAAGCCTACTGATTAGGTTTTGGGGCAAAATAAATTACTAGAAGTTGTTTAGAGAAACAACTGGTTATGAACCTACCCATAGATGCACATGGGTTGACCAACCAAAGTTGGGCTCATGTGTAGTCTATGTGGATTCTAGTACCCACAAAGGAATTAAAGTAATTCCTTGAATTAGAAGTTGAGGCTACCAGTTCGTAAAAATATTGGGAGAAACTTTAGACTAAAGTTCAAGTCTTTAGTATAATAATTTATGTACTAATAGAGGTCTGGTTTTTCTTTATGCAGCTATGGCACTACCCTGTCGTTCCGATCATTATTAGATAATGACAAGCTTATGGGACCCAATTTTGATAGCTGGTATTGAAAGTTAAAAATCATCCTTAAGCATGAGCGGATCCTTTATGTAGTAACGGATCTGGCATCCGAGGAGCCAGCCCCGAATGCTAGAGGCATGGTCCGAGATACTTACCAGAAGTGGCTCAATGATCGTACCACCATTCGGTGCATTATGCTGGCGGCAATGAATGATGATTTCAGCCATAGGTTTGAGAATGCCCAGCCTCAGGAGATGCTTCAAATGTTGAACGACTCTTTTGGCACGCCTGACGATGTTGAAAGGCACAAAACTAGTTATGCCATTTTCAATGCTCGAATGAGGGATGGGGCCTCAGTCACTGATCATGTACTGTACATGATCGAAATGATAGAGCGCCTAAGTAAACTGGGCTTTCTCCTGCACGAGCAGCTCGGTAAGGATGCGATCCTTAATTCATTGCCCATCCTTCCTCCCTTTCCTTACTCATTTTTGAATGATAAAGCCTGCAGTAAACTACTACGGCTTGTTGGGGTTGCTGCAGAACTTTGAGAAGGACCACCAGCTCCATAAGGAGTCGGTGAATATTGTGGGAGGATCTTCTTCTGGTCGTCGACCCTTTAAGAAAGGAAAGAAGAACAAGAAGGTGCAGCCGCATGCTGGGACGTCTGCACAGGGTCAGACCAAGAAGTGCAAGCCCGACCAAGGCCAGGCGGAGTGCTTCTTTTGCAAGAAGCAGGGGCACTGGAAGAGAAACTGTCCTCTATACATTGCCTCCCTGGACCCAAACAGGCCGAAGAAGAAGCAAGGTAATTATATGATAACACCTTGCAACTTTTTCATTTGTGATACTACTGCCTGGGTATTGGATACCGGAAGCCTTTATCATATTTGTAATTCGATGCAGGGTCTGTAGGTCAGTAGGAGATTTGATGATGGCGAGAGGTTCCTGAACGTTGGAGATGGAAGCAAAGTTTCAGTTCTAGCTTTAGGAATCATGAACCTTGTAATCAATTCTCGTAATATAATTTTAAGTGAATGTCACTATTGTCCAAGCTTTTTATTAAATATTATTTCTGTAGGCCTTTTGGCCATGTACGGTTATCAATTTTTAATAAAAAAAATATTTGCAATATCATTTTGAATGGTGTTATAATGTTTGTTGGACAACTAGATAATGAAATTTACTTACTGTCACAGCCTGTTAATGTGGTTCAAACCTCCAGTAAATGCCCTAGAATAGATAATATGTCAGAAGTCTACCTTTGGCACTGTAGGCTAGGTCATATCAATAAGAACAGGATAAACAAGTTGGCTCAAGAAGAAATTCTTGAAGTTGAAGATTGTGAATCACTTCCAACCTGTGAGTCCTGTCTTCTTAGAAAAATGACCAAGTCACCTTTTACTGGAAAAGGTGAGCGAGCCAGTGAACTCTTGGGTCTGGTACATTCTGATGTATGTGGACCCATGAGCTCAAGTGCAAGAGGTGGATATTTCTACTTCATAACCTTTATAGATGACCTATCGAGGTATGGGTATGTCTACTTAATGAAGCATAAGTCAGAGTCATTTGAAATGTTCAAACTATTCCGAAATGAGGTAGAAAAATAAACTGGGAAGTGTATTAAAACTCTTCGATCTGATCGAAGAGGTGAATACCTTTTCAATGAGTTTTTGACATATTTAGGGGAGAATGGGATTCTCTCTTAGTGAACTCCTGGAACACCACAGCATAATGGTGTGTCTGAAAGGAGGAATCGGACCTTGTTAGACATGGTCCGATCCATGATGGGGTTTGCTGGTCTGCCGATCTCCCTCTGGAGATATACGCTCAAATCGGCTTGTTACCTTCTAAATAGGGTTTCGAGTAAGTCTGTAACCAAAATGCCATATGAGTTATGGATAGGACGTAAGCCAGTACTCTCGCACCTTAGGGTTTGGGGGTGTCCGGCTTATGTTAAACATTTAATTACGGACAAGCTTAGACCTAGGTCTGACAAGTGTAATTTCATAGGGTACCCAAAAGAGATCAAAGGGTATTATTTTTACCTAGCTAATGAGCAAAAGGTGTTTGTCAGCCTTAAGGCAATCTTTTTAGAAAAGGAGTTCCTTGGTGAAGGGACTGTTGCCTCTAAGGTCGAACTTGAGGAAGTTCGGTAGGTGGAAAAACCGACACAAGTAGCTGAACCTGAATCGGATTTGGTTAGACTAAATTTGAAGCCCATTGTTGATGCACCCTTAAGGCGATCTGGTAGAGTACCACATCAACCGGACAGATACTATGGTTTCTTGGTCTGGGACAGAGATCCTATCAAACTTGATGAAAACGATAAGGATCCGATCATCTATATGGATGCAATGCAGAGACCTGACTCTGAGAAATGGCTAGAGGCCATGAAATCTGAAATGGAGTCCATGAAGGTCAACGATGTGTGGACATTGGTTGACCCACCCGAAGGAGTAAAACCCATAGGATGTAAATGGATCTTCAAGAGGAAGAGGGGCGCAGACGAAAAGGTAGAAACCTATAAAGTCCGTCTGGTTGCCAAGGGATATCGTCAACGTTATGGTATGGGCTATGACGAGATGTTTTCTCCTATGGCAATGCTCAAATCCATTCGGATTATGCTTGCGATAGCTGCCCATCTGGACTATGAAATCTGGTAGATGGATATGAAGACAGCTTTCCTAAATGGAGAGCTGGACGAAGAGGTGTATATGATACAACCTGAAGGATTCACATCCACAGATGAGTCTAAGGTGTGCAGGCTACAGAGGTTCATTTATGGACTTAAGCAGGCATCCTGGAGTTGGAACATACGTTTTGATAGGACGATCAAGATGTATGGCTTCGTTAAGAATGGAGAAGAGCCCTGCATTTATAAGTGGGCTAATGGTCCAGTAGTGGTATTTCTTGTATTGTATGTGGATGATATTCTCTTAATCGGAAATGATATCCCTGCATTACAGGGAATAAAGATTTGGCTGTCATCATAGTTCTCCATGAAGGATCTGGGAGAAGCTTCCTACATTCTAGGGATGAGGATCTATAGGGATAGATCTAAAAGGTTGCTTGGCTTATCCCAGTCTACGTACATTGATACTATGCTGAAAAGGTTCAGCATGGAGAATTCTAAGAAAGGCTATCTTCCGATAGGTCATGGAATTTCTCTCTCAAAGATGGATTGTCCGACAACACCTCAAGAGAGAGGGCGTATGGATAGAATTTCATATGCTTTGGCAGTGGGATCTATCATGTATGCCATGACATGTACATGACCAGATGTGGCGCACTCACTAGGAGTAGTGAGTAGATACCAATCTGATCCAGAGGAGAATCACTGGAAGGTTGTTAAAACCATCCTGAAGTATTTAAGAAATATTAAGGACCAGTGGCTTATTTATGGTAAATCAGACTGAGACTTATAGGGTTTACAGACTCTAGTTTTCAGTCTGATCACGATGACAGCAAGAGTGTGTCAGAATTTATTTTTACCCTTAATGGTGGGGCTGTCTGCTGGAAGAGTTCCAAGCAGCACACAGTGGCTGATTCAGTTTGCGAGGTGGAGTATGTCGCTGCATCAAATGCTGCCAAAGAAGTGGTGTGGCTGAGGAAATTTATCATCGAGCTCGAAGTAGCACCCTCCCTTGTTGGTCCAGTTCTGCTCTACAGTGACAGCTCTGGAGCCATTGCTCAGGCGAAGGAACCGAAGGCACACCAGTGGACGAAGCATATTCTGCATCACTACCATCTCATCTGAAAAATCATGGATCAAGGTGACGTCGACCTTCAGAAGATCGATGGAAAGAAGAACTTGGCCGACCCATTCACTAAAGCCATTGCGGTGAAGGAGTTCGACGACTTCAAGTCGAAAATGGATATTAGATACTACATCGATTGGCTATAGGCCAAGTGGGAGATTGTTGGGAATAGTGTCCCAAAGTCAATCATCAGCCTGTTGATGGTTGTGCTCTTTATTGTATTAGTATATAAATTATAAATAAATAAAAATTATTTTGATATTTTTCATCATAAATTATCATCTTCTAATGAACTCCTGTGTTGTGGTGAAGTTCTTAGGACTATTTAGACTCGACAAAACAGGATTTATCATTTAGTCTTTAAATCTGTTTACGACCAAATGATACGTTGTTATCAAGGACAACAATGTTTATCGAGCATAGGTCATTGTGTGCCATATAAGTGGGTTGTCCTCTTAACCAAAGAGTGTGGAGACACTGATATGGCATACAGGTGAGATGTAAGGGTACATCTGCACTAAATGTGACCAACTCCAGAGCTATCTCTGCTGTCAAGATTTGCTCCGATGGGATATGGGTATAAATATCCCTCTGACCTGAGACCGCCATGGTGACTTGCAAGCAACTCACTGCATTTAGGCACTGGACTATCTGAATTTCTAATTCAGTGACGGAAGGCTGCTGGGTGTAGTCAAGTACTTGACTTGTCGGTGCGTGTGTCAAGATGGGATTGACCACTCCAGTTCAGGAGCTGTGCACAGTCATATTTCAATTTAGCAAAACTTTAGCCAGGGTAGTCCTAGTGAGGAGTCACAGGACTGATTGAGTTGAGCACGAATCGGATGACCTAATTAGGGTTGACAGTTTAACCCTGAGTCGTCCTAAACACAGGGGTCAAAAGGGATGAATTATACAATAACCATATTCACGTAGGTTCTGAGTGTTGCGATTGTGACTATTCGATCTATCCGGACGTCGGGTACCATTGCTAAATGGTCACTTCGATTAGTACAGGAATTGGTTCCTGTGCTACCGGCTTAGGTTCGAACCTGCGGGGTCACACACATTAGAGGTTCCTATCTGATCTGATGGCTGATGAAGAGTCTTAATGTTCATGGACTATGAGTCCTACATGTCTGGGACTCTGTGATCAAGAATCAAGATTCTCTGATCACAAGTCCCACACATTTTGGATACCGGGGTCAAGAGTCCCATTGGTTTGGGACTCTACGATCAAGGTTTCATATTGATGGACTTTGATATCCGATTGCCTATCGAATTTGGACTCAATATTTATGAGAGATTTAATTAATGATTTGATCACTAATTAACTCAATTTGATTGAGTAATTATTTTTGGATCAAGTCCAATTGAATTGGATTCAGTTGGGTTTGACCCGATTAGGTTAAGAGTTGACCTAATCGTCGAGATGGTTTGATCCCTGATTTGATCAGGGGTTGGACTTAATCAATTCTTGATTTGATTAAGATTTTATTGAGCCTAATTAAGCCTAATTAAGTTGGATTTAATTTAGTCTAATTGTGCTTAACCTATTTAGATTAGGTTGGCTCAATTAGGTTCAAACCACCTTGACCTTTCTCCCTGCGCCACCTCACTTCTTCTGTGCATATTTGAATTCACGAGAAGCAACTTCTCATGAATTTTCTCCATGCAGAAGGCATCCCACACCCACCCTTGTGTGCCAATTATCTGGATTAAAATAAGTTGGTTGGCCATTCAAATTTAAAAGAAAGTTTGAATTTGAATGAGCAACCAACTAATCCATGCGCCATGCTCTTATCTTGTGCGCCCCATATTTTATACGAGAAAGTGTTTCTCGTGTAAACTCTCCATGCACAAATCAACTCATGCCCCTTCTCTTCTCATGCCCAAGTGGATAGGGATGAGTTGGGTTTGCATTTGAATTCAAATTTGATTTGAATTCAAATGTGCAACCACTTATCTTTATCCTCTCACGCGGATAAGACATGTTCGATGTTGTTTTAAAAGGAGGAGAAAGGTGGGGAGTGTGTAGAATTTTTTGGAGAAAAAGAGTGGGGCATGAGGAAGCCTTGTGCGCAAGTAGGAAGTCCATATCCTTCCAAGAGAAAAAGAAAGAAAAGAAAAAACAAGTGGGCACAGGGTTTCCAGTGAGTTCCCTAGGGTTTCAGCCTGGGATTCGGGAAGTGAGAAGGTGAGCTACGAGTGTCGTGAGCCCACCAAATTTTAGAGAGATCTTCAACATCCTCTCAAACACATCTACTAATGATCCAGAGTATCCAAAGAATCGACAGACATCGATCGAAGGAGTTCGATCAGCATCGACCGTTGAAAGAGCTCTACAACGAGCTAGCACTCGTGAGGAGCCGATCAGATCGAGAGCCTCATGTGGATGATCTACAGAGGCCAGACATACTGTGTGACTATGTCATGACAATCAGACTCTCCCGGCGGTGATCAAATTGCGGTGATTGACTACCCGTACAAAGGTATTGTGTTCTGAACACAGAACAGTAAATTATTTACTGTTCAAATTTAAATCCATGCATGCTGTATATCATATTTAGATCCTAATGTAGGGTAAACATATGTTAATTAATTAGATTAATTAATTATTTCTACTGTAAAATAGTAATTTTGAAAAAGTTTTAAAATTACCATTTTACCCCTGCACTGAATTTTGCTTCACAAACTTGCTGACGTAGCCTCTCCTGATCAAGGTCTTAATATCGTCCTTGAGTTGGTGGCATTCTTTGGTGTCATGACCGTGGTTACAGTGAAAGTGACAGTATTTTCTCTTTCTCCTCCCGTTCGAGGGGCTTTCATTCGCTCAGGTCACTAGAGATACCTTTAGCCATCGATCTCCATTAGAATCTGAGATCAAGAGGCAGACAGAAGGGTATAGTTGTCGAATCGTCGGGGTGGGCTCCTGAGTCTATGGCTCTTTGGTGGTCGAAAAGACTCCCTTTCGGCCCAGGTCGCTCGAAGATCTTCTTAGTCTCTCTTCTTGCCAGAGCTTTTCTTTCCTTTCACCTATTTGTGTAGCTTTCGGGCTGCTTCCGCCTAAGCATACTTTTGGGCTTAGGCCAATAGATCGGCATAGTCCCTTGAAAACTTTTTATCAAGAGAGAAGATGAGGTGCTCATTGTGCAGCCCTCACTTGAGCACTAATATCACCGCTGACTCATTGAGGCTTCATGCCTCAAGCATGGCAACATTGGAGCATGCAATATAGTTGCATAGTAACTCACCCTCCTCTTGCTAGAGAGAGAAAAGGCTATCAGAGTTTTTTAGTTGGGATTGATAGCTATCAAAGTGAGTAATGAATAGCTTACCAAGCTACTCGAATGAATGAATGGACCATAGTTGGAGTCTTGAATACCATGCCTATGCCAACTTTTTTAGGGTGGTGTTAGGATTGCCATGCACTTGCATGGACTTGAAGAGACCTATAATGGAGCCCTCTACAAGAGTCCATCACGATCCAGACTCTCTAAGGGCAGCAAACACCATGCCCTAGATCGCTACATGTCAAGTAACCCTGTAGTAGCGACCTAGTTCGCATCTTCTCCGCTTTTTGGGACCTGGGATGCACCTCCAGATCTGATCATTCACTCTCAAAATTCTTGAAACTAGGGCTAGGGACATGAATCCTTGGGGCTAGCAGATCTAGATGAATCTAGATCAGATTCTTTGGATGAGGAGATGTTATCATGGAGTCCTAGTCCAACAAGGACTCCTCCGCATCAATGATTCAGATCCAGATTTGATAGCCCCAAAGTACCATACCTTAAACTCTAGTTCTTAGGATGTTGGGGGTGGATGATCAGGTTTAGAGGTGCGTCCCTGATCCCTAAAAGTGAGAGGAGATATGAACTAGGTTGTTGCATAGGGTTCAGGGTGTGCAGTGACCTAGTGCATGAAGTTTGTAACCCTTAGATAGTCTGGATCACAGTGGGCTCTTGTAGAGGACTCTGTCGATGGTATCCTCAGGTCCATGCAGAGTATCAATAATTTTCAACATACTATCATAGCCTGGTGGAGTGTGAAAATGAAGGAGAAGTCATATAGAGTGAAAGCTGAATCTGCACCCCTATTCCATAGTATGCCTCAGATCTGCCTTTGTTTTTGCTATGGTTTGGCCAACCAGGAGTAGCGGGTTGAAGGTGGAGATTGAGAGGTTTGATGGAAAGAGAAGCTTCCCAGGATGGAAGGTTTGGGTGTATATTTTGCTAGTCCAACTTTGGTTGGATGTGGTCTTGGAGAAAAAGCTAGAGTGTATGACGACAGACGATGGAGTTCGCTAGTTAGGAGGGCATGCTCATGTGTTAGGGGCTGTTTGATGGATGAAGAGTGTTTAGTAGATATGACATGCTAAAGGAGAGGTTCTCTAAGGGATAATGGTTGAAGTGGATCTGAAGAAGAGATTATACACCTTCGGATGCTGGAGGGTGGGGAAGTAGTCAGGATGCATTCAGCGATTGGACCAGAGCATGGAATTATGAAGCCTTAGGGTGATGGAGATGGTTGATTCATAAAGTATTGCAACTGATTCAGAGGAGAAGGAGGTCCTCTAATGGTTTCATAGGGATTCGTAGTGCAAAAGGTCCAAAATGGCAACAGCGATGTTGGAGGTTCAGTAGGAGATCCAGCAGGGCAGCATAGGTAGCTGATCTCAGATCTGATTTTATCTTCTATAGGAGCACCAGGAGGAGTCATCATTTAGGTGGATGTTGGGTTCCGACCATGCAGTGAAAAGTGATTTTTAAAAATTTTAAAACTAAACAAGTCAATAGCTTTAATAGTTAAAACTATCGAGCCAAAACCTAAATCCTAGAATCACCTTGCCGATGTCGATCAAAATAAAACAAGCATGCAAAGGGATAGAATTTTTACTTTTACCCAAAAGATAATGTGGCACGTTGGTGATCTTCACGAGACTCCAAAGTAGAAGGCCTTTAATGGTGATCCACATGAAAGTTGGCCAAAGTCCTTCTTAACTGGTGCACTACCACAGCCTTATCTTTTCAAGAAAATTGTCGGCTTCGAACTCGAGGAACGATCATACCAAAATCTAGTCACCTCTGATCTTGCCACCAGAATCACATCAAGAAGACACTCTTCAGATATCTCATAACTTAGGATTTGATTTTGGACTCCAACACATGGAAAAACTAAATCCTAGGACACTCTAGCAACACTTGCTAATTCTCTCACCACCCTTCTTACAACTTTTGCCTCTCAATTTTTCTTTACCTTTTTCTCAATTTTTTTTCAAAATTTTTTTTCTGATTTACACACCACTTATCTCTAGTTTTCATCAAAAAACCCAGTACTTGGGTTATATGAGACATCCCATTTAAATAGGGGACAAAGGGATGTGAGAAGAACCAAGGGGCGCCAACCTTTGGCACTCTACTTTCTCATGTGGTGAATAAATTCATCGTGTATGATTTTTGGCACAAGAGAGCCTTCACATAGAAAGACTGCTCCTTTTCTACACCTCACAAAAAATTCATATTAAATTAGCATGAAATCATAAGAGATCTAGTTGAGAACTTAAGGCAACATGTAAGGATAAGAGCCTTCTTTAAGAAGGACTCTCCATCTTCACACGCTAATTAGAGTGGGGTGGCAATTTTACTTTTGTGTGGAACCTGGTGGGCACAGAGGAGTCCTTCTCCACTTGAATCTATTCTAAGTTGGATAAGAATCCAATCAAAATTGATCCAATCCCATTAAGTCAAAAATAATTGGTCTAGGTTTGCTCAAACACTTTGATCTAAACTAATTTAGAAACTTGGATTAATACAATGTGCTAACATATCCAATTAACCCTTAAAATTTATATAAAATCTTAATTAAATTAGATTAAGATTAAATTTTAAAGTGTGTAACTCATTGGGTTTCAAATTTAGCCAGCAATGGACCTAGACTTTCGACATAATCCTAATCTGATCAGATTAGGTCACTCGAAGAGTCCCAATCAACTAGGACTCTTCCTAATTAATTTTTAAATTAAATTATTTTAATTTTGATAAGTATAAAAATTAAAATTGATATCTAGTAATATGTCATGACTATCTAAAAAATTTAAAATTTTGATAAAAAATTATCAAAATATCTTTCAGTGGTAAGTTATCATGTAATTCAATCTTTCAGTCAAACAATATCCTAAATAAGCTGTGGGTATGAAAATATGTCAAACTCAATCACTTATGTTTATGTATTTTGATCAGAAGGTGAAGATTCAGTTGATGATGCATTAGAAACTCTTTTCTAATTATCATTTTGCTTTGGCCAAAGACTTCCAAAATCATCGACCTATGAGATCACATAGGATATTCGCTCCCCTTGTTAGGAGTGACTGATCTCTTATTGATCACTCATAATTTTTATGCACACTTTATTATATCCAGAATACCCCATACAAGAATCAAAGAATCAAGTTAGAAAGTGAACCAAAATATAGATTCATGTACACAAGGTACCACGGTGATCTCAAGTCAAAAGATCACTTACACAACTCCCACTAGAGAATCATCAGCTGACATGTAAATAAGACTCCATCTGATGTTCTCTCACAGGTTTATTTAGTGAACTCATTTTCTAATGAGCACCCATATCTTTGTATTAGTGTCACCATATAAGTGGTTGTGAGATCAACCACCCTCATTTCTGAGCATACATAGGATATGCCAGTCTTATCGGTATCATTGATCTCCGACTCAATGAACCAATGACTAAAAATATTCTAGGTCATAGCTATCTAAAATTTTAGTCTCACTGGTATGATCTCATCACAGCTCTAAAATCATTATCCAGACCTATGAGGTTCATTATAATCTTAAGATAAAAAAGATACTACATATAATGAATCAAAAATATCTTTTTATTAATATATTAATATAAATTATATGAGTCTAGAAGATAAATTAGAGAAAATATTCTATCACATTCCATATACAATTGACTTGTAGAATATTATTCTTTCAATCTCCTACTTACACTAAAGCCAATTGCTCCTATACTTGATGCCCATGCTATCAAGGTAGCGATCAAACTACTGCATTGACAAGGCTTTAGTGAACGGATCTGCTATATTATTCTTGGTGTTAACTCACTCCACAATCACATCGCATCTTTCGACTATCTCCCAAACAAAGTGAAACCGTCTTAGAATATACTTAGATTTATGATGAGATCTTGGTTCTTTGGCTTGAGCAACTACCCCAGTATTATTACAAAAAAGGGGCATGGCTTGTTCAATCCCTGAAATCACATCCAAATTTGAGATAAATTTCTTCATCCAGATGGCCTCCTTAGCAGCCTCATTAATAGTAATATACTTAGCCTCAGTGGCCGAGTCAGCAACAGTTTGCTATTTGAAACTCTTCTAAGTTACTGCACCATCATACAAAGTGAATACATATCTAGATATAGATTTGCTATCATTCAGATCAGATTAAAAACTAGAATCAGTATAATCTTTCAGTTTTAAATCAGATCCTCCATATATTAAAAAAATATATCTAGTTCTTCTCAAGTACTTGAGTATGTTTTTCACAGCTTTTCAATGATCCTCCTCTGGATCAGCCTAAAATTTGCTTACAATGCCCAAGGCATAAGCCACATCAGGCCTAGTACATAACATAGCATATATAATTGATCCTATAGCCAAAGCATAAGGAATAAAATTTATTCTATTTCTCTCTTTAGGTATCTTAGGAGACATCTTCTTAAAGAGTTGTATACCATGATCTATGGGCAAGTAATCTCTTTTACTTTCCTCCATGTTGAACCTCTTCAATATAAGATCAATGTACCTAGATTGGGATAAGCCTAGCATTCTTTTTGATCTACCCTACAGATCTTTATGCCAAGTATATAGGATGCTTCACCTAAGTCTTTCATGAAAGATCTTTGTGATAGTTATGTCTTGATCGATTGCAACATCGGGATATCATTCTCAATGAGCAGTGTTGGTGCAGAATTCTGTCGAAGTCAGAGTTGCTGGAGTCGAGATGACCGCGACCGCCGTCGGGACCTACAAGGAAAGTCTAAACCAGATTTGGGGGTACTCCGGTAAGATCCTCTGACGCTCAAGTCAGTACTCTGCTTCAACAGAAATGGAGTGCTCGAGTGAAAATTTTAGCAGAGTTTTGGGATAGAGTTTTTGAGCTTAGAGAAGAACGTATCTGGGGGTCCCTTTTTATAGACGGAGAGCGTAACTGGTTGATAGTGACATCTGTAACCACCTGGTAGTGAACTGTTCACAGCCGTACGGAGTTTGTTATGGAAAGTAGTGGCGTCAGGGGTCGTTCAGGGCCACATGGAGTTTGTTACGGAGAGTAGAGTGGTGTCCATTGTCGTGACTTGCCAGGGAGTGGTAGAGCCTGAAGAGTGGGGTGGTGTCCGTTGTCGTGACTTGCCAGAGAGTAGTGGAGCCACGCAGAATCCATTGCAGAGAGTGGAGCAGGGTAGTGGCCATTATAGCGACTTGCCAGAGAGTTCGGATCTGTCGGCTGGAGCTTGGCTGGGACATCTGATGGAGCGGAATGGCTCCCTATCCCATCGATCTAGGAGAAGCTCAGATATTTTCGAGGCTGCTGGCGAGTCTACTATTGTCGGATGCCTCAGGCGCTGATGCCGCGGCAGGAGTCATCTGCTGTAGAAGCTCGGATGGAGACTTTTCGTTGGTGAAGTCCGGTAGGGATCCGGTTGCTAGGGAAGTCCGTCTGGGATTTGCCTGATGTTGAAGCTTATCTGAAGATTATCCATCGGAGAAGTCTGATTTCATGAAGAATCTGGTGGAGGGTCGGTCGATGGTGGACTTCGGATGGCATCGGGGTGGTTTGGCAGACCTCGGAGGTGATCGATCGTTGTAGGAATCCAGCTGTCAGAGTCCGTCCGTCGTAGAAGCTCGTCTGATATCCATCTGCTATGAAAGTTCGGACGGCGTCTGGTTCTTATAGAAGGCTAAAAGGAGACCGCTTATTATAGAAGCTTGGTCGAAGATCGATTATCGTGGGAGCTCGGAGTAGCGATCTGGCTAGTGGGTCCTGTCCCATTGTAGAAGCTCGTTTGGGATCCGACCATGAAGAAGCTCGACTGAAGTCTACCTGTAATGGAAGTTCAGAAGAAATGTGTTTACAGTAGGGGCTCGAATGAAATTTGCTTACAGTAGAGATCCGGAGTAGACCGCCCGCTGTAGGAGTTCGGAGTAGACTGCTCATAGTAGAAGTTCGAAGTAGACCGCAAGTAGGAGAAGTTCGGAGTAAATCCCTCGTAGTAGAAGTTCGGAGTAGACCGCTTGTAGTAGAAGTTCGGCTCTCACAGGAGCCTGGTTGGAATCCTGAAGGCGGTCGACCATTGTAGAAACTTGGATGGAGTCTGATTACTGTAGAAATCTCATTGTCGAAGAAGCTCGGATATTGATGAAGTCCGGTAGGAGTTCAGAGAATAGTTGATTACTGTAGAAGGTCGGCTGACAGTGAGGCCTAGAGAGCCTTTGGAGCGGCCCGGTAGATAGATGGAGAAGCTCATTGTCGGAGAAGTCCGGAAGCTCGGACGGTCGGGAGGGTTCAGAGAGACGCCACACAAGGTCGGAAGTCAGAGAGGCCCTGGAAGGGTCGGTCTTTTACAAACTTCGGTCGAAGGGTATTTATACCCAACACCAGTCCCCCTACTTCCAAATTCAAGTTCTGAATGAAGAAAGTATAGAAAAATTCTCACGATCGAAGTTGCCCCCTTCAATTTCCGCACTCGATGGTTGCTAGATATTTTGGCATTTGGCATGCTGGTCCCGTAGTCTTTTCAAATCAAAGCAATCCGAAAAGGTTTTTTCAGAATTCCCGTCGGGGCATGGCTATAGGTACGGTGCAATAATGATTTTGTCAGCTGTCAGCCATTTTTAATAGCCTATTATAGTGAGTGGGACATGCGGCAAGTGCATGTCGGCCAGAGGAGATCTGTGATCATAATTGGTCCAGACCCTGTTGCCTATTTAAATACGTCCTCCTCCTTCAGGGGTTTCACTTTGCCTGAGAGAGTCCCTCGGTTTCCTCCTCTTCCCCAAAAGCCCCAGCCTCCTTTAGCATCCTTCTCGACCTTAGGCATCCTTCGGGTCGACTTCCATCATCTTTGCTGTCTTCCCGCACTCCTCGGGCCAACCTAGGTTAGTCCCGAAACTCCTTGCCATTTTTCTATTTTTTCTTCTTCATATTCCATTCGTTTAGCTTCCTCGAGAGCTTGTTTGCTATTTTTCCTGATTTTTTTTCAAGATTTTTGTGGCTTCTATTTGATCCAAAATGTCTTCCAATATCTCCTCTTCTAACGATTCTAGGAGTTCGTCGGCCTCAGCTCCCCAAAGTCCTTGTACCGTAGACGAACCCATAGTTAGGACCAAATCTCGTCTGGTTTTTGCGTTGGACACCATCCCCAGCTCTTTGACTCCGGACAAACTCTCACTGATAAGGATTCAGTATGGAGTTCCTCCAGAGTACTAGTTGGAGCTTCCTGGGCCAACCGACCGGGCTAGCTCCCCCCCTCCCGATTGCTTCTGTCTGTACCAGGAGGCCTTCCGTGCCGGACTTCGGCTTCCACTACCACCTTTTGTCATCATCCTCTTTCATTTTCTAAATATTTCTTTAGTCTCAGTAGCGTCGAACTCCTTTAAATTTTTGATAGGATTTCTTTCTCTTTGTAGTTTAGCTGAAGTTCGACCGACCCTCTCTTTGTTTAGAAACTTCTACACCTTCAAGTGTCATCCCTCGGCAAAGGACTGGTGGTACTTCTCCCCTCAGTTCGGTAGAAAGGGGTTGCTGAAAGGCACCCCCTCTTCTATTCACAACTGGAAGGAGAGGTTCTTCTATGTCCGATGCCCGACCTTGGAGCTTGGATTACCCCCTTGGGGCTCTCTGAGGGATTCCATTCGTCGGGCTTCTAGCCTGAAAAGGGACAACCTCGAAGCCTCCAAAATGCTTGAGGCCTATCAAGGCCCCCTCCTCTCCGAACTCCTAAAGGAACAACTTTTGTTCAACGTCAGCCTGAGTCCTCTTAACCCTACCGGTACCATTTTTTTTTTTTGCTTCCCCTTTCTCTTATTCCATCTCTGAGCCATGTTGATCTTCTTTTATTGCAGACATGGACGCAAGCGTGGCTCAGAGGTTAGCCCAGGGTCTCAAGACCCATAAGAGAAAAGATGCCTCAACTTCGGGGTCAGTGAAGAAAGCCAGGACAGAAGGGACTAGCTCGATCGTGCCTGCTCCGGTGGTCGTTATCATCGAAGTCCCTTCCGACGCCGAACCCGAAGTCCCCCGAGCCCTTTCAAGGAGCCCCCTGATCGAGGATCCCGCTCCAGAGGCCCATCCCGAAGGGGCACCCAGGGCCGAAGGGAGGAAGATAAAGAAGACTCTGGCCCGAAAGAGCCACAGTCGCAAGGTTGCCGTCGAGGGGGCCGGCGGCTCCGAGGAAGATCTGAGGGAAAATCCCTTCAATAACAGAGATTTAATAAAGAGGCTGGTCGAAGGGTGCATTCTGCCCGAGATCGTCGAGAGGATCGTCCTTGCTGATCTCGAGCTGCGGGTCTGGGACTCTCTGGGATCTTTCTTCGAAGTAGGTTAACTCACTTTTTCCTCCTTCTTGCTCCTTTACTTAATTTATCCTTCAGTCTTTATATTGACTCCCCAGCCTTTCTTACAGATTGGGCACCAGCTTGTCGCCAACATCGAGACGGTGAAGATTGCCAAGAGGGAGGCAGCTCGGGCGGAGGAAGGTCACCTGGCTGGGGCTGCTCGCCTCGAGGAGAAGATCGTCGAGGTCCTAGGTCTCCAGGAGGTACTGAAAAAGGAGGGACAAACCTCATCCGATCTGAGGACTGCCTTGGAGGAGGAGAGAAAGAAGGCTGAGGCCGAAATCTCCGAACTGAAGGCGCAGGCTTTCGAGTTGAAGATGCAGATTTTTGAGCTGAAAGCGTGGATTCCATCCCTGATCTCGGAGGGCAGGGGCCTGAGCAGTGGAGGAGTTTAAGGCCTCCTCCGAGATGGAGGATCTAAAGGTCCAGTTCGGCTAGGATGCCTTCATCAAGGATTTCAAACTCTGCCAAGAGAAGGTGGCTGGGAGGTTTTCTGAACTGGATCTCAGCTTCCTGAATGAGGTGTCCGACGATGAAGCCGGACCATCCGAAGCTACTGCCGGTCCACCTCCAGCCTGGACCTCACCGACCGCTACGGCCACCACTGCCGATCTACCAGGGATGCCGAGCCCCTCCACTTCTGCCCCGAGGTCCAGAACCTCTAGCTTTATATTTTTCCTTTATGGTGATTTTTCTTCATTCTCTTGTACTTGAAAATTATTTAATCAATGAAATCGGATTCTTCTTTATAGAGGGCCCCCTCTTTTTTTTTCCTTCTGTATTCTTTTTCTTCTCTTTTATCTTCTTGTACTAATTTGAGTCGTGGCACTTTTGTCTCCCAACGACAGTGCCCTGTCGAAGCTCTTCCCCTTCCATAGGGGATTTCTCTGAAGTTGATGATCCGAGACCTCAAAAGGGAAGTTCGTCAGTTGATGAAGAAATCCAAGAAGCTGGAAGATGAACTTCACTGACTGAGGAAGAGCCATTCGGAAGTCACTGCGGAGGCTGTTCGTCTTCAGGACCTCCACAGGAAGGGTCTCATGGAATTCATCCGGAGGAAGGCTGACTTCGTGATGAAGCTCGAGGGACTCCGAAAATGTGCCAGTGACCGATCTTGGACTCAGGCTTCCAAGATCAGCTCCCTTGAAGTCGAGCTGGCGGCCGCACGGGAGAAGATCGGTCAGTTGGAGGGGAGCTCATCTTGGCTCACAGTCTAAGCCGACCATGACCAAGACTGGTCGAAGAAGTTCTCCGATCTTTAAAAGCAGCTGCAGGACGCTAAGGCGAACTACAATGCCTACCGAGTCGGCTGGAGCGGGCAAGTAGAGGACTACCGAAGGAAGCTCCAGACGACGACCGACGAAGTTGCCCGCCTTCGGACGCAGTTATCTGAGAGAGTCCAGCTCGCCTCTGCACAAGGCTCCGACGAGCTCCGCTCCTTGAGGGGGACCATGGCAGAATGTCTGTGACCCTTGGGTGGGAGGAGGCCTAACTGCAGCGGTTGAAGATTCAGCTGGTCCACGAGCAGCAGGCGGTCAAAGATGCCGAGGTGGAGTCCGAGGTCCTGAGGAAGAGGCTTCGAGAGTCGGAGGGCGAGAGTCGGCAATTCCACCAGATGTATCGGGACATGCTGCTGAGAAAGATGAAACTAGAGGAAGAAGTTAAAAATTTAAGGAAATCCCTAATAAGGACCGAGATCGAGAGCTCGAAGTCGGAAGAAGCTGGGCTTCCTTAGAGCTCCTTTCTCTTTTTTTTTTTTGCCTTTCATCCCTCCATGTATTCTTTTTCTTTTCTTGTCGTCTCTCTTTTTGGCCTTCAAGGCTTTGTAATATATACTTTACTAATAAAATGAAAAGAAAATTTTTCATTACCTTATCCATTTTGATATTGAGTTGTCGTTTCCCGAACTTCTTTTGTCTCTTGTCTTGTCCGACGCCGTCGTTGTTTGAAGGTTCCCGTCACCGTCGTGTTGATTTACCTTTTTGGTTCATGACCGTAGGTCTTTTCGGGGCCATTTGAGTTTGACGCTTCCTCCTGATGCTCGAGCTTGGGGATCCAAACTTCTCGTTACTTTGAGGAAGTCGATTTCTCCTCGGCCTAAGCTAAGTTCCCTTTTATTGACTGAGGGTTTCTTGATAGGAGCATCCTTCCTTGTTGAGATGAGATCTCTTGTGTCTTTGATGTAGTTTGTTTTTCACTTATCGCTGGTATAGTTCGTCGCTTTCTCTTTCCATCTCTCCCCCCTTTTTTTTGTGTTCGAGTGAGGATTTTTCCTCTGCTCTTAACGGGGTCGTGGGAGTGTAGAGGAGCCATTGAGGAGGCTTTCCTCCTCGTCCGATCTTGATCGATTGGGTCTTTGTTTGTGTCAGGATGAGGTTCTCCTCTTGTTCCTGACAGTTAGTTTCAGCTTATGTTAGGACGAGGTTTCCCTTCAGTTCCTAACAAGGCTGTGGGGACACGTAAGGGCTGTTGCGAGGGCCTCTCCTCCCATCTAGTCTCTGAGTAACCGGGCCTTCGACTTTGCTCATGTTAGGATGAGTTCTCCTCCTGTTCCTAATAAGGCAGTGGGGGCACATAAGGGCCGTTGCAAGGCCTCTCTCCCCATCCGATCTCTAAGTAACCGGACCTTCGACTTTGCTCATGTTAGGATGAGATTCTCCTCCTGTTCCTAACAAGGCTGTGGGGGCACATAAGGACCATTGCAAGGGCCTCGCCCCCATCCAGTCTCTAAGTAATCAGACCTTCGACTTTGCTCATGTTAGGACGAGGTTCTCCTCCTATTCCTAACAAGGCTGTGGGGGCACATAAGGGCCGTTGCAAGGGCCTCTCCCCCCATCCGATCTCTAAGTAACCGGGTCTTCGACTTTGCTCATGTTAGGATGAGGTTCTCCTCCTATTCCTAACAAGACTGTGGGGGCACATAAGGGCCATTGCGCGACCTCTCTCCCTATTTGATCTTTAAGTAACCGGGCCTTCGACTTTGCTCATGTTAGGATGAGATTTTTCTCCTGTTCCTAACATGCTTAATTTCGATTGAATGAGGGAGTTACTTCCTGTCGTTATAAGTTCATGCCAAAAGGATAAACATGCAAATATAAAATTTTTATTTAAGGCAAAGCTATTAGTAATACATCCGCTGATTTTTTGGATCCTATGGTCGCGGAAGGTCTGCTCCCTGTCGGGGTCCTTCTGAGATGGAGTTGATAATCCCAATCGGAGATCAATCTTCAGGTTGCTCCTCCCTCCTTGGCGGCTCCGACTGTGGTAGGGCCCTAGGCTGATCTTTCCTACCTTCAGGTCGGCGTCGAATGAATCTGTCGAGCCGACCTCGTCTGATGAGCTCCTCGATCTCGTCTCGCAGCTGGATACATTCCTTCGTGTCGTGACTGTGGTCACGATGATAGAGGCAGAACTTGTTAGGATTGCACTTTCCAGGGTGTGTGTGCATCCTTTCCAGCCTTGGCAGCTGCTCCCTGACCTCCATCAGCACTTGAGTTTTCGATGTGTTGAGAGGGGCGTAGCTGTGAAATCTTTCCGGGGGAGAGCTCTACCGAACTCTGTGGTTCGGGCTTCTCTGCCTATGAGCCCGAGGAGAAGTCTAGACATGCTTGTGTCCGGAGGGGCCCTTTTTCAACTGTGGGCTTGCTGGAGTCCCCCGCCTACCACTGTTTCGCGGCCTCCTCATCCTTCATCTTGAAGGCTTCTTCTGCTCGGGCATATCCTTTGGCCCAAGCCAGCAAATCAGCAAAGTTCCTGGGATATTTTTTTTCCAAGAAAAATAGAAGATCGTTCTTTTGAAGATCGCACTTCAGGGCGGCCATCGCGATCGATTGGTCCAAGTTTCGGACCTCCAGCATGGCGACGTTAGAGCGGTTGACGTAGGCTCGGATAAATTCTTCCTCCTTCTGCTTGATGTTGATAAGGGACTCCGAACCTCTCTGGGGACACCGGCTGCTAACAAAATGAGCCACAAACTAATGGCTCATCTGATCAAAGGAGAAGATAGTACCCGACTTTAGCATCGAGTATCAGTTCCTTGCTGCTCCCTTCAGAGTAGATGAAAAAGCTTGGCACAAGATGGCGTCTGGCACGCCATGGAGCAGCATCATTGTCCGGAAGGCCTCCAGATGGTCAATCGGATCCGAGGTCCCGTCGTAGCTTTCGAATTGGGAGAGCTTGAAGTTTGGTGGGATCGGTTCCTACATGATCATTTGAGAGAAAGGAGGGTCCGTACAGATATCCTCACCATAAGTAGGGGGAGCATGGCAGAGCTCTTTGATCCGCCGATTCATCTCCTGGAGCCTTCGATCCAGGAGGTCCTCTCGACTGCGAGTCTCGAGGATCTTCAGGTAGAGTGGAACCAGCAGGTCAAACTGCTTCGGTGAGGCCTCTGACCTACTGAACCAGTAGGTCAAACTGCTCCATACCGACCGTCGTTGCCGGAGGAGGAGGAGCCTGAGAAACTGGAGGCGAGGCCAGAGCCTGAGATTTGGCTGCGGAGGCCGTGGATCATCTGATGGATGCCTTTTGGGGAGGCATCAGGTGGAGATCTAGTAGGAGAAGGAGAAGAGGATGTCGGAGAAGATGACCGGAGACAGTCCCGTTGAGCACTCCTTTAAGAATAAGGGTACTGCGAAGACACAGTGCCCTTCCTCTAGCCCCAATTCTGTTGGTGCATAATTCTTCCAAAGCTGGAGTTGCTGGAGTTGAGATGACCGCGACCGCCGTCGGGACCTGCAAGGAAAGTCTAAACCAGAGTTGGGGGTGCTCCGACAAGATCCTCCGACGCTCAAGTCAGTACTCTGCTTCAACAGAAATAGAGTGCTTGAGCAAAAATTTTAGCAGAATTTCGAGATAGAGTTTAGAGCTTAGAGAAGAACATATATGGGGGTCCCTTTTTATAGACGGAGAACGTAACTGGTTGACAGTGACATCTGTAACCGCCTGGTAGTGGACTGTTCAGAGCCGTGTGGAGTTTGTTACGGAGAGTAGTGGCGTCAAGGATCGTTCAGGGCCATGTGGAGTTTGTTACAGAGAGTGGAATGGTGTCCGTTGTCGTGACTTGCCAGGAAGTGGTAGAGCCCGAAGAGCGAGGTGGTGTTTGTTGTCGCGACTTGCCAGAGAGTAGTGGAGCCACACAGAATTCATTGTAGAGAGTGGAGTAGGGTAGTGGCCATTATCATGACTTGCCAGAGAGTTCGGATCTGTCGGCTGGAGCTCGGTTAGGACATCTGATGGAGCAGAATGGCTCTCTATCCCATCGATCTAGGAGAAGTTCGGATGTTTCTGAGGCTACTGGCGAGTCTACTATTGTCAGACGCCTCAGGCGCTGATGCCACAGGCGGGAGTCATCTGCTGTAGAAGCTCGGATGGAGACTTTTCGTTGGTGAAGTCCGGTAGGGGTCCGGTTGCTAGGGAAGTCCATCTGAGATTTATCCGATGTTGAAGCTCGTCTGAAGATTATCCGTCAGAGAAGTTTGGTTTCATGAAGAATCTGGTGGAGGGTCGGCTGACGGTGGACTTCGAATGGCATCGAGGAGGTTTGGCAGACTTCGGAGGTGATCGATCGTTATAGAAATCCAGCTGTCAGAGTCCGTCCGTCGTAGAAGCTCATTCGATATCCATCCGCTATGAAAGTTTGGACGGAGTCTGGTTCTTGTAGAAGGCTGAAAGAAGATCGCTTATTGTAGAAGCTCGGTCGAAGATCGATTGTCGTGGGAGCTCGGAGTAGCGATCTGGCTGGTGGGTCCTGTCCCATTGTAGAAGCTCGTCTGGGATCCGGCTATGAAGAAGCTTGACTAAAGTCTACCTGTAATAGAAGTTCGGAAGAAATGTGTTTATAGTAGGGGCTTGAATGAAATTTGCTTACAGTAGAGATCCAGAGTAGACCGCCCGCCGTAGGAGTTCGAAGTAGACCGCTCATAGTAGAAGTTCAGAGTAAACCGCTCTTAGTAGAAGTTCAGAGTAGACCGCTCGTAGTAGAAGTTCGGCTTTCACAGGAGCCCGTTGGAATTTTGAAGGTGGTCGACCGTCGTAGAAACTTGGATGGAGTCTGATTACTGTAGAAATCTCGTTGTCGAAGAAGCTCAGATATTGACGAAGTCTGGAAGGAGTTTGGAGAATAGTTGATCACTGTAGAAGGTCGGCTGACAGTGAGGCCTAGAGAGCCTTTGGAGCGGCCCGATAGATGGATGGAGAAGCTCATTGTCGGAGAAGTCCGAAAGCTCGAACGGTCGGGGGGGTTCAGAGAGACGCCACACAAGGTCGGAAGCCGGAGAAGCCCTGGAAGGGTCGGTCTTTTTCAAACTTCGATCGGGGGGTATTTTATACCCAACAAGCAGTATGTCGTTCACATACAAGATCAAGAAGACAACAGCACTCCCACTTATCTTTTTGTATATATAAAGCTTATCCATATTTTTAATAAAGCCAAACGATTTGACTGTCTCATCAAAATGGATGTTCTGGCTCCTCGATGCTTGTTTTAATCTATAAATGGATCTATTCAGCTTATACTTGATTTGCACTCCAACTAGAGATAAATCTCTCTGACTGAGTCATATAGACTTCTTCCTCAAGATTTTCATTGAGAAAAGCAGTCTTGACATCCATCTACCAAATCTCATAGTCATGGTATGCTGCAATAGCAAGGATTATTCGAACGACTTAAGCATGGCTATCGGCAAAAAGATTTTTTCATAATCAACACCTTATTTTTGTTTGAAATTTTTTGCCACCAGCTTGACCTTATAGGTCTCCACCTGGCCATCTACTCTAATCTTCTTTTTGAAGACCCATTTGCAGCCTATTGTGGTCACACCCTCAGGTGCATCAACCAAAGTCTAAACTTAGTTGGTATACATGGAGTCAATTTCAGATTTCATGGCATTGAGGTATTTGTCAGAGTCACTACTTATGACAGCTTTCGAATAGATCGTGAAATCATCATTCTCAATGATGTGAGATGTATTGTCATTTTCAATGATAAACTCATACCTGAGTGGTACACTATGCACTCTATTTGATGTTCGGAGAGGAGGTGTGTGTAGTGGCTGTGCCTCAACAATGGGCACATTTGGTTGAGAATTATTTTGTAAATCCTAGATGGGTTGTAGATTTTGAACTTTCATAAGTATAACAGACCTCCCATTGCTTTCTTTTTGGATAAACTCTCTTTTTAAGAAAATAGCATGCCTACCAACAAACACCTTTTGTTGAGTAGGATGGTAAAAGTAATATCCAATACTCTTCTTAAGATAATTCATAAATCTATATTTTTCTGATCTAGCATTCAGCTTATGCCCATCAATATTTCTCACATAAGTCAGACAACCCCAAATCTTAAGATGCTTAAGATCAGGTCTTTTTTCTTTTCACATCTCATATGGGTGCTAAAAATAGATTTAGAAGGTACTTTATTTAAGACATATGCTACAGTCTCGAGAGCATATTCCCAAAAGGATATTGAAAGATCCATAAAACACATCATGGATCGCACCATATCTAATAAGGTGTGATTCTTTCTTTTCATAATTTTATTTAATTATGGAGTATAAGGAGTGTCCATTAAAAGAGTATTTCATTTTGTTTTAAATAATCGAGAAACTCACTAGATAAGTATTCTCCTTCTCGATCAGATCGAAGAGTTTTAATACTTTTACCAGTTTGTTTCTCAACCATTCTTTGATACTCTTTAAATTTGTCAAAGACTTCAGATTTATATTTCATTAAATACACATATCCAAATCTAAACCTATCATGAGTAAATGTGATGAAGTAAGAGTATCCACCTCTAGCTTGAGTCGATATTGGACCATAAATATCAGTATGTACAAGATCCAATGTGTCACTCATCCTTTTTTTATGTCTAGTAAATAGAGTCTTGATCATTTTTCTTATGAGACAAGATTCACAAGTTCCAAATGATTCATAACCATACGAATCAAAGAATTTATCTTTGTATAACTTGTTAATTCTTGACTCATTTATATGACTAAGTTGGCAGTGCCAGAGGTATGTGACGTTCACATCCTCTCTCTTTCTTTTCTTCATATTATCAATATGAAGTATATTATCATTAAGTGAAAGAAACAAAAGACCATTATCAATATAAGCATTTCTATAATATATGTTAGAAAAATATATAGAACAACTATTGTTCTTTGCTTTTATTTCAAAATCTTGTTCCAATAATAATGGTACATGTTGGTGCAAAAATCCACCTGCGCCGGAGAAGCTGGAGTTGAGGAAGCCGCGGTCGCCGTCGGGACCTGCAAGGGAAGTCTAAACCGGAGGTGGGGTTGCTCCGGCAAGACCCTCCGACGCTCAAGTCAGTTCTCTGCCTCAACAAGAATGGAGTGCTCGAACGGAGAATTTAGCAGAGTTTTGAGATAAGGCAAAAGAGCTTAAGGAATAACGTATCTGAGTTCCCCCTTTTATAGGTGGGGGAGGCAACGGACTGATGGCGACGTTTGTAACCGCCTGGTAGTGGGCCGCCCACGGTCAGGGGAAATGATTACGAAAGATAATGGAGCAGGCACGTGGGCATCGCCCCGTCTTGCCACGTGGAATCTGTTATGAGGGGTGGAGCAGCGTCCGTTGTCAGGAGAATCGCATGGTATCCGTCGCAGGAGGTGGAGCAGGTGTGTGGCCGTCACTGTGGCTTGCCAGGGGATAGCGGAGCTGTGCGGAGTCCGCCACAGGAAGTGGAGCAGGGTGGCTGTGGCTGCTGCGGCTTGTCAGGGAATGATGATACTGCGTGGAGTCCGCCACAGGAGGTGGAGCAGGGTCGTGGCCGCTTTGAGGGCCTGTCAGGAGTCGTGGATCTGTCGATTGAAGCTCGGTAACGGTCGGAGCCCAGTTTCTGTTGAGGCACGGGTGAGGTCCTCCTGGCGGTAGGGGTCGTGGGCTGAGCCCGGCTCCCGCAGGAGTCTGGGCAGAGCTGCTCTGATGTTGGCGGCGAAGTCCGGCTCCCGTAGGAGTCCGAAGGGAGCTGCGCTGATGTCGTCGGTGTAGCCCAGCTCCCGTAGGAGTCCGGGCGGAGCCGTACTTGCTGATGGTGGTGGAGCCCGGCTCCCGTAGGAGTCCGGGCGGAGCTGCACTTGCTGATGGCGGTGGAGCCCGGCTCCCGTAGGAGTCCGGGCGGAGCTGCACTGCGAACAAAGTTAAGGGTGAAGTCCGGCTCCGATAGGAGTCCGGGTTGAGCTTACCAGCAGTTGATACTGAGAGCGGAGCCCGGCTCCCGTGGGAGTCCGGGCGGAGCTGTTCTGAAGTTGGCGGCGAAGTCCGACTCTCGTAGGAGTCCGGAGGGAGCTGCGCTGATGTCGTCGGTGGAGCCCGGCTCCCGTAGGAGTCCGGGCGGAGCCGTACTTGCTGATGGCGGTGGAGCCTGGCTCCCGTAGGAGTCCGGGCGGAGCTGCACTGCGAACAAAGTTAAGGGTGAAGTCCGGCTCTGATAGGAGTCCGGGTTGAGCTTACCAGCAGTTGATACTGAGAGCGGAGCTCGGCTCCCGTGGGAGTCTGGGCGGAGCTGTTCTGAAGTTGGCGGCGAAGTCCGGCTCCCGTAGGAGTCCGGAGGGAGCTGCGCTGATGTCGTCGGTGGAGCCCGGCTCCCGTAGGAGTCTGGGCGGAGCCGTACTTGCTGATGGCGGTGGAGCCCGGCTCCCGTAGGAGTCCGGGCGGAGCTGCACTTGCTGATGGCGGTGGAGCCCGGCTCCCGTAGGAGTCCGGGCGGAGCTGCACTTGCTGATGGCGGTGGAGCCCGGCTCCCGTAGGAGTCCGGGCGGAGCTGCACTTGCTGATGGCGGTTCTGCCGTGGGTTCCGGCTGTGGGTATTTTATACCCAACACCAGTCCCCCTACATCCGAG
Organism: Elaeis guineensis; assembly: GCF_000442705.2. NCBI lineage: Eukaryota > Viridiplantae > Streptophyta > Magnoliopsida > Arecales > Arecaceae > Elaeis > Elaeis guineensis. The sequence continues at coordinate 41,524,879 of NC_026004.2, read as the reverse complement.
TTTTGAATTTCAAACGAAGGAAGTACACAGAAGTGCAGCCAGAACCGTCCCTTCGAATCCCGCGCCCTGTCGCTCCCAGATATTTTGGCATTAAATGAGCGCGTGCCGGAGTCTTTTCGAATTGGGGCGGTACGAGGGGACGCTTCGAAGACCCCGCAGGTACGCTGGCCTAGGTACGGTGCAATTATGACCCTGCCAACCGCCAGCCGCCTTCAGCCGTCTGCCACGGGGAGTGGGACACGTGTCGAATGCGGACTGGCCTGGGGGGATTCGAGATCATTATGGCGTCGGATCCCAGGGTCTATTTAAACCCGTCCTCCCCCCTTTCAGGCGTCCCACTCCGCTTCTGATTTCTTGCCGGCGTCTATCTCCCCGAGAGTCTGCTCTAGCGAACGCCCTCTCGAGCCGTAGGCGCCTTCCGTTCCTCGCTCCCCAGGCCCCCAGAGCAGGATAGGTTAGTGCCCACCTTCTCCTTCTTACCGCTTAGGGTCCTCTCCTCCTTCCTCTTCTTTCGTGTCCTCTCCTGGGTTGACTTCCGGCGTCCCCCTCCTTTCTCGGCTTGCATTTCTAGGGCCCTTTAGGTTCTCCCCAAAAGAAAAATGTCTTCCGATTCTTCTTCCTCCGTAAGCTCTGGGAGTTCTTCTGCTTCAAACCCCCAGGCCCCTGTCTCTGCGGACGAACCCGCGTTTGGGGCAGGGTCTCGCCCGGTCTTCGCACCGGGCGCTATTCCTTGTTCGTCGACTCCGGACGAACTTCTCCTGATAAGGGCTCGGTACGGGGTCCCTTCAGAGTACGATCTGGAGCTTCTTGGCCCCTCCGACCGGGCCAGCGCTCCCCCTCCTGGTCGCTTTTGTTTGTACCAGGAGGCATTCCGTGCCGGACTCCGACTTCCGCTTCCAGCTTTTGTTGCCGCCTTCTTTCGTTTCTTAGACATTTCTCTCGCTTCTGTCGCCCCGAATTCCTTTAGGTTTTTGATAGGGTTTCTCTCCCTCTGTCATATAGCCGAGGTTCAGCCTTTCCTCTCCCTGTTCAGACATTTCTACACCTTCAAACGCCATCCTTCAGCGAAGGACTGGTGGTACTTCTCCCCCCAGTTCGGTAAGAAGGGGTTGCTGAAGGGCGCCCCTTCTTCGATTCACAACTGGAAGGAAAAATTTCTCTTCATTTACTGTCCGACCCTGGAACTGGGCCTGCCCCCTTGGGGGTCTCTGAGGGATTCCGTCCGCCGGGCTCCCAGCCTGGGAGAGGACGACCTTCAGGCCGCCCAGAAGCTCCTGAGTTACCCCACTCCTTCCCTTCCAAACCTACTGAGGGAGCCGCTTCTCTTTAACATCGGCCTGAGCCCTCAGGATCCAGCAAGTATACATCTTTCCTTTTCTTGTCTTCTTCTTCTTTCTCTTCCTTTCTCTCTCCTTTTTCCTCTTTTCTCTTTCTCTTTTTTCTTTCTTCTTTTTCCCCCTTTTTCTTTTTTTTTTTTTTTTTTGGTGCTGCTTTTGCCTTCTTCTTTTCTTTTCCTCTTTTTTTTTTTTTTTTTTTTTTTTTTTAGCAATGGACGTCGAAGCCACACGGATGCTCGCCAAGGCCATGAGGGCCCAGAAAAGGAAGGGCGCGACGACTTCTGGCTCGGCGAAGAGGGCCAGGGTGGAGGAGACGAGCTTGGCTGCGCCCGTCCAGGCGACCCCGGCAATCGACATTCCTTCGGATGCCGAGCCAGTGGCCCCCCGGGCTCCCTTAAGGAGCCCGCCGACCGGGGTCCCCAATCCGGAGGTCCGCCCCGCGGAGGCGCCCGCCGCGGGGAGGAGGAGAAAATCGGTGGCCTGCCGGCCGAGCAGCCACCGAGCCGCTGCAGACGAGTCCGTCTGCTCCGAGGGGGGATCGGAGAACCCCTTCAATGACAAGGCCCTGATCCGTCAGTTGCTCGATGGTTGCATTCTGTCCGATATCGTGGAGAGGATCGACCGTGCCGATCCCGAGCAGCGGGCCTGGGACACCTTGGGGTCCTTTCTTGAGGTAAGCGGATTTTTATTTGCACAGTTGCTCGGTCTTTGTTGTAATTCTCTATCTGTCTTTGCAGATCGGGCACCAGCTCTTCGCCTATGTCGAGGCGTCGGGCCGCATGAGAAGGGATCTTCTTCGGGCGGAGGAGCGCTGCCAAGACGAGGTTGCTCGTCTTCAAGCGAAGACGGCTGAGGTGGCTGCCCTCCGGGAGGCCCTGGAGAGAGAGAGACAAGACCGGGAAGAGGAAAGACGAGTCCGAGAGGAGGAAAGATGAAGCCTGGAGGAGTCGGCAAGGAAGGCGGAGGCCGAGGTCGCCCATCTGGCCGAGCAAACTCCGGTTCTGGTCTCGGAGGCCAGGACCCTTACAGTGGAGGAGTTCAAGACCTCCGTGGAGATGAGGGAGCTGAACGTCCAGTTCGGCCTGGAGGCGTTCACCAAGGGGTTCGAGCTCTGCCGAGAGAGGGTGGCCAGCAGATATCCCGACCTTGATCTCGGCTTTCTGGAGGAGTCTGATGACGAGGCCGCCCCTTCGTCCGCCGCTGCCGCAGTTGCACCCCCCGCACCGGGCTCTCCACCCCCAGCCTCCGAGGTCTGAGACCTCCGATATTGTATCTTTCTTTTGTTGCCATATTTTCTTTCTGCTTGTCTTCAAAATTAATCAATAAAGTTGAATTTCTTATTGTGGATGGCCTTTCCTTCCCCTGCTCCTTCTTTTCTGCCTTTCTTCTCGTAATGAGCTGGTCTTTGACGTTTGCATTTTTCGATGGCAGCGCCCCGCCGAAGCACTCCCCTTGCCCCTGGGGGTCCCGCTGAAGTCGACTATCCAGCGGCTCAAAAAGGAGGTCCTCCACTTGACGAAGAAGTTGAAAAAGTCGGAGGGCGAGCTCCGCCAGGCGAAAAAATGCTATTCCGAGGCCGCCGCTGAGGCTGCCCACTTCAGGAGTCTCCAAGTGAAGGCAATCATGGACTACAGCTGGAGGAAGGCGAACTTTGCGAAGGAGCTCGAAGAATACACGAGGAGCGCCAGCGACCGAACTTGGGCTCAAGAAGCCAGGATCAGCGCCCTTAAAGTGGAGCTGTCGGCTGCCAAGAGGAGGATCGGCCAGCTGGAAGGAAACTCATCCCGGCTCACAGCGCGGGATGAGCAGATATGGTCACAAAAAGTTTCCGACCTCTAGAAGCAGCTTCAAGATGCCGAGATGAGCCATGATGTGCAGCGGGCCAGCTGGCGCCGACAGGTAGAGGAGTACAAGGGGAGATTCCATCGATCGGCGGACGAGGTGGTTCGTCTCCAGAGGCAGTTGGTTACTAGGGCGCAGCTTGCTAACGCCCAAGATAACGAAGAGCTCCAAGCCCTGAGAGGCACTGTCGAAGGGATTTCTGTCTCCCTTGGGGAGAAGACAGCTGAGCTTCAACAAGTAAAAATCCAGCTGGGACTTGAGCGGAAGGCCGTCGCGGACGCAGAGGCGGAGTCCGAAGTTTTGCGGAAGTGGCATCGGGAAGCGGAGGCTGAGAGCCGGCGACTTCGTCAGGCATTCCAGGATATGCTGCAAAAGAAGGAAAAACTAGAGGAAACCGTGGATAGCTTGAGGCAGTCCTGGTTGGGGGATGGTGGTGATCACCCTAGGTTAGAGGGAGCAGGACCTCCTTAGAGTTCTTTTGTAGACACTCCCTTTTTGTAGCTGCCTCCTTTTTTTTTGTCGTTTTGTCCCTCTTTCTCTGGCCGTCCTGGTCCTGTAGTACATATATCGGAAATGAGAAAAAAGCATTTTGTGTTACCTTGTCCGCGCGTAGCACCAATATTGTCGTTCGTTGACCCTTTCTCGTTGTTTGGCCTGTTTGGCTTAGAGGTCGTCGTGGGAAAGGGCTCTTCCCTTCCATCCGATCTCGTCATGTGGCCGAGCCTCACCACCATTTTTAACCCTTGCTGGTGAAGTAGCGGATGGAGCCCGGCTTTATTAGGAGCCCGGGCGAAGTCTTTCTTGGGGGCGGAACCCGGCTCCCGTAGGAGTCCGGGCTAAGCTTTCCTGGCGGCTGAACCCGGGTCCCTTAGGAGTCCGGGCGAAGCTTCCCTGGCGGCGGAACCCGGCTCCCTTAGGAGTCCGGGTGAAGCTTCCCTGGGCGGTGGAACCCGACTCCCGTAGGAGTCCGGGTGAAGTTTACCTTGGCGGCGGAACCCGGCTCCCTTAGGAGTCCGGGCGAAGCTTCCCTGGCGGTGGAACCCGGCTCCCTTAGGAGTCCGGGTGAAGCTTCCCTGGGCGGTGGAACCCGGCTCCCGTAGGAGTCCGGGTGAAGTTTACCTTGACGGCGGAACCCGGCTCCCGTAGGAGTCCGGGTGAAGCTTCCCTGGGCGGTGGAACCCGGCTCCCGTAGAAGTCTGGGTGAAGTTTACCTTGGCGGCGGAACCCGGCTCCCGTAGGAGTCCGGGTGAAGCTTCCCTGGGCGGTGGAACCCGGCTCCCGTAGGAGTCCGGGTGAAGTTTACCTTGGCGGCGGAACCCGGCTCCCATAGGAGTCCGGGTGAAGTTTCCCTGGGCGGTGGAACCCGGCTCCCGTAGGAGTCCGGGTGAAGCTTACCTTGGCGGCGGAACCCGGCTCCCGTAGGAGTCCGGGTCTTCCATTTTGGTTGAGCCGGCGTGAGGTTCTCATTATCAGCCTGGCTTGTGGGGGCGCGTTAGGGCGCTGTAAGGCCTCCCCCCCTCCGGTCTAAAAGAACCGGGCCTTCAACTTTGCTCATGTCAGGACGAGGTTCTCCTCCTGTTCCTGACATGGCTGTGGGGGCACATTAGGGCGTTGCAAGGCCTCTCCCCCCATCCGGTCTAAAAGAACCGGGCCTTTGACTTTGCTCAAGTTAGGGTGAGGTTTTCCTCCTGTCCCTAACAGGGCTGTGGGGGCACATTAGGGCGTTGTAAGGCCTCTCCCCCCATCCGGTCTAAAAGAACCGGGCCTTTGACTTTGCTCAAGTTAGGACGAGGTTTTCCTCCTGTCCCTAACAGGGCTGTGGGGGCACATTAGGGCATTGTAAGGCCTCTCCCCCCATCCGGTCTAAAAGAACCGGGCCTTTGACTTTGCTCAAGTTAGGGCGAGGTTTTCCTCCTGTCCCTAACAGGGCTGTGGGGGCACATTAGGGCGTTGTAAGGCCTCTCCCCCCATCCGATCTAAAAGAACCGGGCCTTTGACTCTGCTCATGTCAGGACGAGGTTCTCCTCCTGTTCCTGACATGGCCGTTGTTTTTGGAGAGGTCATATCCAGTCATAATACATCCGCGTTAAGCAGGAGGAGTGCGTTAGCTAGAAAGAAAAGTAGATTCAAAACGAAATAGTGAGCAATACATTTACAGTTCTCCCGCTCCTCCTTGAGGCCCTCCGGCGATGGAGTCGATGGTCCCGATAGGAGGCCGGTCCCCGGGCTGCTCCTCCCTCTTCTGCGGTTCGGGCGGTGGGAGGGCTCTTGGCCGGTCTCCTCTACCCTCAGGCCTGCGGCGGATGAATCTGTCGAGCCGACCTCGTCGGATGAGCTCCTCGATCTCGTCCTGGAGCTGGATGCACTCTTCGGTGTCGGGGCCGTGGTCGCGGTGGTAGAGGCAGAACTTGTTGGGGTTGCACTTCCCGGGGTGCGTGCGCATCCTCTCCGGCCTAGGGATCAGCTCCCTGACCTCCATCAGTACCTGGGCCTTCGAAGCGTTGAGGGGGACGTAGCTGCAGAACTTCCCTGGCGGGGAACCCCGCCGAAACCTGTTGTCCGGGCTTCTCTGCCTGCGTGCCCGGGGTGGAGTATGGGCGCGCTTGTGCCCAGGGGGGGATCGGGAGCGAGGCCGGACTTCCCTTGGCCTCTTCTCAACTGCGGGCTTGCCAGAATCTCCCGCCTGATGCTCCCTCGCAGTCTCTTCATCCTTCATTTTGAAGGCCTCTTCCGCTCGGGCGTATCCTTCAGCCCAAGCCAGCAGATCAGCAAAATCTCTGGGGTACTTCTTCTCCATGGAGTACAAGAGATCATTCTTCTGAAGGCCACCTTTCAGGGCGGCCATGGCAACTGACTGGTCCAAGTTCCGAACCTCCAACGCCGCGATGTTGAAGCGGTTGATGTAGGCCCGTATGGACTCCCCTTCCCTCTGCTTGATGTTGATGAGGGACTCCGAACCTTTTCGGGGACGTCGGCTGCTGACAAAATGGGCCACGAATTGGTGGCTCATTTGGTCGAAGGAGAAGATGGTACCCGGCTTCAGTGCCGAGTACCAGTTTCTTGCTGCTCCCTTCAAAGTAGACGGGAAAGCCCGGCACAAGATGGCGTTGGGGGCACCATGAAGCAGCATCATCGTTCGGAAGGCCTCCAGGTGGTCCACCGGGTCTGACGTCCCATCGTAGCTTTCAAACTGGGGGAGCTTGAAATTCAGCGGGATCGGTTCCTGCATAATCATTTGGGAGAAGGGAGGGTCAGTGCAGATATCCTCACCGTAAGTGGGGGGCGCATGGAGGAGTTCTTCGATCCGCCGGTTCATCTCCTGGAGCCTCCGGTCCAGGAAGTCCTCTCGACTCCGAGTCTCGAGGGTCCTTTAGCAGAACGGGGGCAGGGATCTCCCAGGGGTGGAGTCGTGGTCCGATTGAGGGCTCTCCACCCTTGGATTCGCCTTCCCGGGAAGGATGGGGCGGCTGGCCCAGGTGGCCCGCCCCACCGTCGGGTTCTGGCATTCCGGAGATGCCTCTTCCGGATGCACCGACGCCTGCGGCGGCTGCTGCTGCATTGCCTGTACGGCCTCGATGAGGCCTTTGACCTGCTGCGCCAGCAAGTCAAACTACTCCGCGCCGACCGCCGTCGCCGCAGGGGGAGGAGGAGCTGGCTGAGAAACGGGAGGGGAGGCCGGAGCCTGAGATCTGGCCGCGGAGGCCATAGACCGTCGGGTGGACGCCCTGCACGGAGGCATCGGGTGTCGATCTCGCGGGGGAGGATTAGGAGTAGATGACGGAGAGATGGCCAGAGACGGCTCCGTCGAGCGCTCCTTCAAGAACAAGGGTGCTGCGAAGACACAGGCCCTTCCTCTAGCGCCAATCCTGTTGGTGCAAAAATCCGCCTGCACCGGAGAAGCTGGAGTTGAGGAAGCCGCGATCGCCGCCGGGACCTGCAAGGGAAGTCTAAACCGGAGGTGGGGTTGCTCCGGCAAGACCCTCCGACGCTCAAGTCAGTTCTCTGCCTCAACAAGAATGGAGTGCTCGAACAGAGAATTTAGCAGAGTTTTGAGATAAGGCAAAAGAGCTTAAGGAATAACGTATCTGAGTTCCCCCTTTTATAGGTGGGGGAGACAACGGACTGATGGCGACGTTTGTAACCGCCTGGTAGTGGGCCGCCCACGGTCAGGGGAAATGATTGCGAAAGATAATGGAGCAGGCACGTGGGCATCGCCCCGTCTTGCCACGTGGAATCTGTTATGAGGGGTGGAGCAGCGTCCGTTGTCAGGAGAATCGCATGGTATCCGTCGCAGGAGGTGGAGCAGGTGTGTGGCCGTCACTGTGGCTTGCCAGGGGATAGCGGAGCTGTGCGGAGTCCGCCACAGGAAGTGGAGCAGGGTGGCTGTGGCTGCTGCGGCTTGTCAGGGAATGATGATACTACGTGGAGTCCGCCACAGGAGGTGGAGCAGGGTCGTGGCCGCTTTGAGGGCCTGTCAGGGGTCGTGGATCTGTCGATTGAAGCTCGGTAACGGCCGGAGCCCAGTTTCTGTTGAGGCGCGGGTGAGGTCCTCCTGGCGGTAGGGGTCGTGGGCTGAGCCCGGCTCCCGCAGGAGTCTGGGTGGAGCTGCTCTGATGTTGGCGGCGAAGTCCGGCTCCCGTAGGAGTCCGGAGGGAGCTGCGCTGATGTCGTCGGTGGAGCCCGACTCCCGTAGGAGTCCGGGTGGAGCCGTACTTGCTGATGGCGGTGGAGCCCGGCTCCCGTAGGAGTCCGGGCGGAGCTGCACTTGCTGATGGCGGTGGAGCCCAGCTCCCGTAGGAGTCCGGGCGGAGCTGCACTGCGAACAAAGTTAAGGGTGAAGTCCGGCTCCGATAGGAGTCCGGGTTGAGCTTACCAGCAGTTGATACTGAGAGCGGAGCCCAGCTCCCGTGGGAGTCCGGGCGGAGCTGTTCTGAAGTTGGCGGCGAAGTCTGGCTCCCGTAGGAGTCTGGAGGGAGCTGCGCTGATGTCGTCGGTGGAGCCCGGCTCCCGTAGGAGTCCGGGCGGAGCCGTACTTGCTGATGGCGGTGGAGCCTGGCTCCCGTAGGAGTCCGGGCGGAGCTGCACTGTAAACAAAGTTAAGGGTGAAGTCCGGCTCCGATAGGAGTCCGGGTTGAGCTTACCAGCAGTTGATACTGAGAGCGGAGCCCGGCTCCCGTGGGAGTCCGGGCGGAGCTGTTCTGAAGTTGGCGACGAAGTCCGGCTCCCGTAGGAGTCCGGAGGGAGCTGCGCTGATGTCGTCGGTGGAGCCCGGACGTCGGTGGAGCCCGGCTCCCGTAGGAGTCCGGGCGGAGCCATACTTGCTGATGGCGGTGGAGCCCGGCTCCCGTAGGAGTCCGGGCGGAGCTGCACTTGCTGATGGCGGTGGAGCCCGGCTCCCGTAGGAGTCCGGGCGGAGCTGCACTTGCTGATGGCGGTGGAGTCCGACTCCCGTAGGAGTCCGGGCGGAGCTGCACTTGCTGATGGCGGTTCCGCCGTGGGTTCCGGCTGTGGGTATTTTATACCCAACAGTATATAAATAATATTTCTAACAATATTAGGGATATAATAACAGATTTTCAATTTTAAACTTTGTCTGAAGGTAACTTCAAAACCCTGGTTCTCATAGCTTCGATCTGAATGGACTCTCCACTAGCGTCGAATAACTTGAAGTCATCTTTATTCAGACTCTTTGTTTTCTACAAACCCTGCAATAATTTACAAAGGTGTGAGCCATAGGCAGTATCTAATACTCAAGAATATGAAAATAAAGTACTTAATGATAAGTTAGTTTGTATCATATACAAATCTGTAGCAATATTTATCGATCTTATGGTTGGAAGGTATTCCTTACAATTCCTCTTCCAGTGGCCCTCCTTGCCATAATGATAGCAAGTACCTTTGGAGGAGATCTTTTTTGCCTTTTTCTTAGAGATGCCAGTCTTAAGATTTATCTTTTTTTTGGAATCCTTCTTGTCTTTCTTCTTGTTGATCTTATCGACAAGAAGAATCGGAGCCTTTTCGTCCTTGAAATGGAGGGCGAAAAGGCTCTTTATTATTTTTAACATGTTCAGCAGCTCAGACAGACTAGTGTTTAGTTTGTTCATATGGTAATTTATGACAAACTGAAAAAAAAAATTAGAAAGAGATTGTAAGTTCAAATCCTGGCTCAATTCACCGTTCATGACAAAACCCAGTTGTCACAAATGAATGATCAAATCAATCATCTTCAGGACATGCGTTTGCACAGAGGTGCCTTCAGTCATGCAAGCACGAAATAACTACTTAGATATCTTATATCTAACAGTTTTATTTTGTTCCTCATATAACTCCTTAAGATTAAGGAGTATAGAGAGAACATCTATGTCCTCATGCTGCCTCTGAAGCTCATTGCTCATCGAGGCAAGCATGATGCATTTGATAGTCACACTGTCCTCTTTTCACGTCTTGTATATGGCCCTTTCCTCCTCAAGCATCTTTTTCGATCGTGTCAGATGTAGGTGTATCCAGAATGTAGGAGACCTTCTTTTGAGTGAGAACTATTCTTAAGTTTCTTAACTAGTCGACGTAGTTTGGTCTGATCAATTTATTTGCATCTTGTATGTCTCTAAGTGATAGTGAGGACACCATATGTATAGTTAATCTACAATAACAAGAATACAATATAAGCAAACAACTCATGATGACATGCACAACTAGATTAGGATTTTTGTCTAATTATGTCTCTCACTATTTTATTGAACTTCATAGCCCTCAAGTATGAAAATCGAGAAACATCTTAAAGTTTCTTAGTAGGGTTGAGATCTCTATTCCTCATAAATATCTTGTGGATAGTACAATAAGTATTCATGAGTTCAAGAGTACGTAACTCTTTACCAATTATACTATAAAATTTTAAATATTTTTCTTTCTTACCTCTAGATCACATATAGTCTTGTGAATAACACAACAAACTATAGTGTTCTAGTTAAGTTAACCCTTCAATATTATATGGTCATACTTAAACAATGCTGTCCTTATAGATAGTACAACAAAGCAACACTATTCAAATATGTCATAAGCATCAATACACACTTGGTCAATATCATATCAATTTTTATAATAAGTCTTGTTGATAGCATAACAAGCTCACAAAGATCTTGACATACTCTATTGATCAAGTTTGAAGGAAGGCCCTTGTAGTGTCTACATCACTAATCAATCTAAGTCTAAAATTCAATAAGACCAAATTGACCAAGTCAGTAAGTGGGAGGCTCCCCGTAGCTTTTCTTAAATACCAATAAAGTTGGTCAGGCCAGCATACAAATCTAATTAGAAAACTACCTTTCATATTTTTCTTGACACCAATTGATCAAATGAATTCAATATTTGAACTGAAAGTGAATTCTGACATTATAACTTAATATAATTTTTAGGAGGATCTTTGAACTGGTCTCGATACATCCTAAGTACAACTACATAACATGTGCTAAACATATTATGTAATTCGACATGCATTTACAAGTCATAATAGCAATTATATAATCATACCAAAAATCATATAAGAGTGCAATAAAAGACATAACATATGTCAAGCATCTCAAAAATAAAGCAAACCTTAATCATATTAGGCATGCATAACACCTTTAACCATAAATCGATTTAAGCATTAGGCTACCATAAAAATATAAATTTCAAATTATCATAAATTTATAATTTTAATAATTAAAATTTAAATTCATGATTCTTATAAAGTTAAAAATAATTTTTAATTTTAAAGACTGATGCTAAAAATTGAAACAATATTCTTGGCAATATATGAACAAGAATAATTCTATACTATTACTTTGCACTTGTTTGATCGAATCTAACAACGATGGCTCTGATATCACTGCTGGATTTTAACCATGTAGTAAAAAGTAATTTTTAAAAATTTTAAAACTAAACAAGTCAATAGCTTTAACAGTTAAAACTATCGAGCCGAAACTCAAACCGTCGATCAAAATAAAACAAGCATGCAAAGGGATAGAATTTTTACTTTCACCAAAAAGATAATGTTGCATATTGGTGATCTCCATGAGACTCCAAAGTAGAAGCCCTCCAACGGTGATCCACATGGAAGTTGGCCAAGATCCTTCCTAACTGGTGCACTACCGCAGTCTTGTCTTCTCAAGAACACTACCGGCTTCAAACTCGAAGAACGATCACACCAAAGCCCAATCACCTCCGATCTTGCTACCAGAATCATTCCAAGAAGACACTCTTCAAATGTCTCACATCTTAGAATTTGATTTCGAGCTCCAACAGATGAAAAAATCAAACCCTAAGGGGCACTAGCAACATTTGCTAATTCTCTCACCACCCTTCTTGCAACTTTTGCCTCTCAATTTTTCTTGCTTTTTTCTTAGATTTTTTTCAAAATTTTTTCTCTGATTTACACACCACATATCTCTAGTTTTCACTCAAAAACCTAGTACTTGGGCCATATGGGATGTTTCATTTAAATAGGGGACTAAGGGACGTGAGAAGGACCAAGGGGCGCCAACCTTTGGCGCTCCACTTTCTCATGCGGTGAATAAATTCACGTGTATAATTTTTGGTGAAGGAGAGCCTTTGCATAGAAGGATTCCTCCTCTTCTATGCCTTATAAAAAACTTATATTAAATTGGCATGAAATCATAAGAGATCTGATTGAGAACTTAAGGCAACGCGTAAGGATAAGAGCCTTCTTTAAGAAGGACTCTCCATCTTCACATGCTAATTAGAGTGAGGCGGCAATTTTATTTTTGTGTGAAACCTGGTGGGTGCAAAGGAGTCCTTCTTCACTTGAAACTGTTCCAAGTTGGATAAGAACCCAATCAAAATTGACACAATTCTGTTAAGTCAAAGACAACTGGTCTAGGTTAGCTCAAACACTTTGATCTAAACCAATTTAAGAACTTGGTTTAATACAATGTACTAGCATATCAAATTAATCCTTAGAATTTATATTAAATTCTAATTAAATTAGATTAAGATCAAATTTCAAAGTGTGTGACTTATTAAATTTTAAATCTAGCCAGCAGTGGATCCAGACTTTCGACGTAATCCCAATTCGATCAGATTAGGTCATCTGAAAAGTCTCAATCAACTGGACTTTTTTTAATTAGTTTTTGAATTAAACTCTTTTAATTTTGATGAGTCCATAAGTCCAGATTGACGTCTAGCAACGTATCATGACTATCCAAAAGATTTAAAATTTTAATAAAAAATTATCAAAATATCTTTCTATGATAAGTTATCATGTAATTCAATCCTTCAGTCAAACAATATTTCAGATGAGCTGTGGGCATAGAAATATATCAAACCCAATTATTTATCTTTATGTATCTTGATCAGAAGATAATGATTTCATTGATGATATATTAGAAACTCTTTTCTAATTATCATCCTACTTTGGCCAAAGACTTCCAGAATCACCGACCTATAAAATCACATAAGATATTTTCTCTCCTTATTAGGAGTGACTGAACTCTTATTGATCACTCATAACCTCCATGCACACTTCATCATATTCAAAACACCCCATACAAGCATCAAAGAATCAAGTTAGGAAGTAAACCAAAATATAGATTCATGTACATATGGTACCATTATGATCTCAGGTCAAAAGATTATTTACATAACTCTCATTAGAGAATCATTAGCTGACATGTAAATAAGAGTCCATTCGATGTTCTCTCGTAGGTCTATTCAGTAAACTCATTCTCTAATGAGCACCCATATCTTTGTATTAGTGTCACCACACAAATGGTTGTGAGATCAACCATCCTCATTTCTGAGCATACATAGGACATGCCAGTCTTACCAGTATCATTGATTTCTGACTTAATGAACTAATGATTAAAAAAATTTTGGATCATAGCTATCAAGGATTTAGGTCTCACTGGTGTGATCTCATCACGGTCCTAAAATCATTGTCCGGACCTATGGGGTTCATTATAATCTTAATATCAAAAAGATGCAGTATATAATGAATTAAAAATATTTTTTTATTAATATATTAATTTTAATTATATGAGTCTGGAAGATAAATTATAGAAAATATCCTACCGCATCCTGTTTGTAATTGGCTTGTAGGGCATTATTCTTTCTGTGGATCACTAGTCGGAGATACCTTTATAGGTGGAGGATATTTTGGTACAGATTTAGAGCCAAAGAGTGCAGAGATGGAGCCAGATCCAACACCAGTGGTGGTGATGCATAGCATGATTCTATGCGGGATGTGTGGGCACTGAAAAGCCATGGCTCGAAGGAGATCATATTAGATGGGTTGTTTGTAGTAAGAGATGATCTGGATACCTATGAGAAGGTTAAGGCGAGCCTTGGGATGAGATAGGTGGGTTTAAGTTTGGATAGGATTTGAATTGCAGTCCCTCTAGGTGAAGCCGAAGAGACAGTTGGTGTTGATGCAAGTGTAGAAGAGGATGACACCGATAGATCACAGATGGGTGCTAAGAAGCAAGCAAGGACCTTTAGCCTAGATAGAGACGGTCGCCTCAAAGGCCTCCAGGGGAGCTTCAGGGCTGAAGGGTTTAGCATCGACGATCGAGATTTGCTCAAGGAGTTGTTAGGGCATGCAGTGGCAACAAGATCGTGCAGATGGATTGTGCAGGAGATTTGTCAAGGCTTGGAGGCACCAAGGTAGAAATTATTGATATATATGTGATGCTTCCAAGCCTTAAGAGACCATGAGAAGAGCCACGGGCTTGAGGCCTAGGAGATTTGGGTCTCAAGGGTGGTAATTCATGTATGGGTCAGGTTTGGGTCCATAAGGATGAGAACATGCAAGACACGGACTTAGATGAGTGCTTTCATGTATGGATTAGCTCAGGGAGTTTTGAGCTAGGATTTTGGTCCATGTATATTGGTATATATATATACATTGTAATACTAATTTGATAAATGAATCAAAGTGACTCTTTCTCTCTAATTTCTCCCTCTCTCTTTGGTCTTCACATGCCACCCAAGGAGGCAGCCAAAGGAGCTTCATGCTAGGAGGAAGGGGGGTGCCTCCCTCAAACCCTAGCACCTAGGGTTTTGGAGGGGGCACCCCATCATGTGGGTGCCTCCTTTGTGTGGCCGCCCAAGATCCCATCTCTTAGGTCTCCACACCCCATCTTCTCATTTATTGGGGGCTTGAAGAAAGATATTTTTAGATTTAAAATGGAGGATTTCAGATCGGATATCAATAGAGTTTAGGGAGAGGAAGAACAAGGTGAAGATGGGCAAAGGTCGTAGTTTTGCAGAAGGCTACAGGATCTCTCTCTTGTGCGGTATAACTCCAATTGTTGGATGCCTCAATGTCCTAATTTTTAGGAGGATGATTATGTGATCTCATGAAGAGATTTGGGCTCTGATTTGGTTTAGATCAGAGGTGTGTAGGGGCCAAGATGGAGCGTACAAGTAAAGGTCGTGGTTTGAGAGATGCCGTCATGGAGTCTTAGTCCAATAAGGACTCCTCCTCATCAACGATTCAGGTCCAGATCTGATTGCCCCAAAGTACCACACCCCAAGTTTTGATTCTTAGAGTGTTGGGGGTGGAAGATCAGACCTGGAGGTGCATCCCAAGTCTTTAGAAGTGAGGGGGGCACGAACTAGGCCATTGCACAGGGTTTAGGGTGTGCAGTGACCTAGTGCATGAAGTTTGCAGCTCTTAAAGAGTCCAAATCACAGTGGGCTCTTGTAGAGGGGTCCATCATTGGTATCCTCAGGGCCATGCAAAGTATCAATGATTTTCAACAGATGACTGAAAAGACGAGGTAAAGAAAGGCATCTGAGGCATCCTACAGCATCATCAAAGTTTTATAGCCCTATAAATGATCAAAGAGATCTATGGAACCATCATACAGCTCCAGCTGAGATACCTTAAATCGATTTGGATTCACTTTGCATAGGATAGTTTGAAAGAATGATGGCTACGAGTTGAAGTCAAGGCCATCGTCGCTCCGATGAGGCATGTTTTGGATTTCATCAAGATGATGCTTGATGTCTTGAACTTTCCTTTTGAGTTCCTCCTCTCGTTGAGATCTTCCGAGCCTAGGGGAGTAGGTTGGGACCGAATAGTTAGCAGAGGAACAACTTCTCAAATGTGCCTCCTCCCTCAAGTTTTGATGAAAAAAAGAACGAGTTGCAATAATGGGGAAGTGACGGGAATGTCGTCGGGCGCGGATCTTGGACTCTGGGAGTGAGATCGCCAACTACTATGGGTGGGAGCCACATGGGGGTTAGGCTCCACATGCTATTATTGCTACTCCATCACTTGTTAGAGTCGTTGCACAGTGCCGGTCGGTGCCTAGATTAGGTGAGTCAAGGTATTGAGCGATGGTGGATCTAATGTGGTTGGAGGTTATACAGCAATAGATCCATGGACAGCACCACTCTGTCTATGATGGATGGGTTGCCAGTGGGAGATGGTAGAGTTTTGTGCTCTCATCTACACATGCTTTTTTTTCTTTCCATGGGGACTAGGTCCTTCCTCTAGTACTAATTTATTGCCCCAATGTTTCAGAGAAATGCTGATATGGTTAGAGCTGGACACCATCCGAGATCCATGACATCGAAGAGTACCTACAAAGGAAGTCCACACTCATCAGGAGTATTCTGGTGGAGGATCTTTTGATGCTTAAGTTAGCTAGAGCTTTGGAAAGAGTAGAGAGAAAAGAGAGTGAGAACTGGAAGATAAGAGAGAGTGCTTGTGTTTTCTTGCTTTCTTACTTGAGTGCTTGTGTTTGCTTGCTTTCTTACTTGAGGATCCTCTTCGTACCTCTTTTGTATGGGGGTTAAGCCCATGGACCATTATCCAGAATCTGTAGGTTGGTTAGGTCTAACTCTGTAGGCCATTAATTAGACCACGTTCTGACTTTTTATTAAGGAATCTCTTTCACTTCTTCTAAATCGAGGTTGTTAATAGTGGATTTAGGTGCAAACTTCACCCGCATGATTGGTCAAATTGGTGGGCCTGGGTCCAAAGTTGGTGTGGCTTCACCATGTCATCTTGAGTGTACTCCAATGAAGGATTGGTTCAGATCGACGGATCTCTCCAGCAACATCTAGTTTTTGAATTTTTCTTATAATAAATTTCAATATGTAACAATATAATCAAACACTAGTCCTAAGAAAAAGAACAAAAAATCAATCTCATGTGTTATTTCTAGGAGGATCCACCGATGCTGACCAAGATTCTTATTATCGTACAGCATTAAGTTTAGAACAGGTGGCCAAGGCAACTTGGAATGGAGGGAGCTATGTGGGTTATACATAAGTTTGGGCTTTCCATAGTTTCCCTATGCCCTAGATCGAGCATTCTTAGCGATCTAAGATGGATCTGGAGATTTTTTATTTGAATCAAAACTATTAGGATATGTTAGAATAAATATGAAACCAACAACCTTTGTAATACACAACTTTCATAGAAATATTGGATTTTAATGACATCGGACAGTTGGAGAGGTCTTTGAAAGATGCAAAGTTGATATCTCAATAATTTTTTGCAAAAATATCTTTGAGAAGGTTTTTTAAGCTCTACAATTGATATCTCAAGTATCTTAAAGAAATTTCTGTGTTATCTAGCTAAAAGTTATCACATGTTATAGCTGTAGTTTAATGATGATTATCTCTTTTAACTTTGAAATTTTAGTCATATTAGAAGTTTCTAGACAGTCTAAACAAGGATATTTCAATTACAGTTCTAGATAGAAATAACATACACTGTTAATTAGGCATGCATTAGTAAAATATATACATACCTAGACATGTTGAACATGGGAAAATGTCTAAATCTAAAAAACAAAAATATCAAAGTATCAAAATAAAATCACTCGTTTGACATATCAACAAAGTAACATATTTTTTTCAGTATTTCATAAATTGGTAGGAATCAGAATCGCAATAATTAATCATATGTTAATTTTTGTTATGTTATTCATAACATGTATGTGGTAAGATCTAATTATCCAAGTCACACGCTTACTTCAATTCACTTGCATCTTACATCAGAAACCCAAGATTACACTATAAAATGAAATTGCTGTACATATAAACATCCAATAAATTATTGTATATGTGTCATGAATATATAAAACAAAATCCTATAGTGTGTGTTTCTGGTAGAATTATAGCAGGTCATGGTAAAAGGGAAGAAAATTGGAGGGAGATGCTTGACCTAATTCGATTGGGGAGGAAGAATTCTCATTATATGCTCCACTCAAATCTTTCAAAACTAGTTAGAAAAAAAGAAGAAAATTTGATGAAATTAAGATATAGCCCCTTTTTCTTATTTATAAATAATAAACTAAGATACATAGCAATCTATTTATAATAATGAGATCCGTTCTTGTACAATTCGGATCAGATATTTCTTTCAACATAAATATATTTTTCAAAATAGATATGACTAATAAAAATAAATATAAAAAAAAATTCTATAGGTGGTAAATCTCGGCTTCTATATTGATTTTTTTTGTTGTTGTTATGTCTAAGTCTTTCTGGATTAGAAGATATGCATATCATATTCTTTCCTAAAAAAAAAAATTTTTAACTTGATCAGCTCATTTCGGAGTCCAAACGATGGAATGAAGCCCAAATAATAGTTTTTGGTTTGACTGGCACGTCGTAGATTTTAAAAGTTACTCAATTTAGAAGGAAAAGAATTATTTTAATTGGACATTGTATGACTAAATCACGTTATTTGAAAGTTTATCATGGTTCTCGATGCGGTGGATTTAATTTTTGGATCCTACGTGGCTTTGCTCACGATGGAGAAAGTAAACCATTTCAAATTTGATAATCTTGTTAGATCATGATATAAAACAAATATCTTATTTTTTTTGTTTATTCTAATAATAATTTAACCTTCCGGATTTGGTATGCCCAATAATGTACGATGAGTCCACGGATCTCATTAAACAATGATTGAGATTTTGTTACAGCCTATATGGAACCAATAATCTTTGACAGATAGGTTACACTTGTTGAAAAGGTCCCTTCCTATCT
Source organism: Elaeis guineensis (assembly GCF_000442705.2). Lineage (NCBI taxonomy): Eukaryota > Viridiplantae > Streptophyta > Magnoliopsida > Arecales > Arecaceae > Elaeis > Elaeis guineensis. Next base: position 41,506,691 of record NC_026004.2, on the reverse strand, counting down.
CACAGCCAGTTAAAAGAAGTTACAAAAGGTCAGCACAATAAAAATTTCAAAAATTTTAGTCACATCAAGAATCTAAATCAACGTGGTGTTGAATAGTGCCAAAACCCACGACACGGAGGACAATACACCATAAACAAGCTCAAGTATCATATACAATTTATCCAAGCCCAAGATCTAACTTGAAAGATCTAACTTGGTGAGAGCAGGATTTTAATCCAGAGCTAAAACTATAGCAAGCCTGATCTCTGTGAACCCCCTTCCTATTCCTCTCCCCTAAAATGAAATTTATTTGACTTGAAATTGACTTCTTACTCCATACAAGATTCATTTTAGCAAGAAGTGGTGTTAGTTCTCAAAAATTTGAAGGATAAACCGTCTCCTAATTTGCTTTTTCTTTCTGCCAAGAGACTCAGACAGAAAGTTGGTGACAAGTGCAAGTCTTTTTGTAGGTTGGTTAGTCTCATGCAGAGAACAAAGCATCTGTCCCAGTAATATCGAGCTGGCCCACTAGCAATCGCAATCCAATGCTGCTGTATTCTATTGAGTAGGCAGTTGAACCAAACTAGCCTAGGCCTTGAGTTTTCAAGATGCTTTTGTTTAGCAATCATGGTTAGAACCTCGAAGCCATTATAACGGCTAGAAATGTTCATCCCGGAACTTTTAAATTTTTAAATCGTTGATCCTAATGAACATTAAGGTTCTGGATCGCTCCAAAAAGACTGCCTACAAGTTCATATGCTACATCTAGATTAGTAGGCAGGCCTTTTACAATGTTTGCATCCATTCTCCTATGGCAATTCAATTGGATTCGTTTTCGGCATGGCGAAATGCAAGAGGGTAAGAAGGTAATTACATCCCATCCACCTACCTGATATGCATTCCTAATTTGTTGAATACTTCAGTTTGAATCAAGATGCTGGTGCATGCATTAGAAATTTATGCGATAATTCATGAACTACGTTGTTTTATGGGAGGGAATACATATTAAAATATCAATGATCTGGATCCAAATTATAGGGATCGGACTCTGTTAGGTTCAAATCCAGAGCCTTCTTGAAGGAAAGGGTGGTGGTGATTGCTGGGGCATTGCCATGTTCACATGCCACTCTGAGTTGTTTCGCATGAAATGAGGTTATGATTCACAAGGGCTTAGATTTAGCTTTGCACTCTAATTATCATGTGATAACTTAATAATATGATTTTATCAGGCACGTGCCATGAAACGTAAGAGATGTTTAGTTTGAGGAATAGAATGACTCCCGTACCAGCTGTTTGCTCTAGAAAATTTTTATTCTCATTTTGATTTTAACAAAAAATAGGAATACCCTAATCCCTTCAACTCCAATTATTATTATTATTATTTTTTTTTTAGTGTTCAAACTTCATTTCAATTCTGATTCTAGTTACGATCTAAAAATAGTTCCATTCCAATCCACTCCCATTTCCATTTCCATTTCCATTTCCATTCAATAGGATTTGTCCTCCATCCATCATTAAAATTATAAATATATAGATATAATTTTTTTTAAAAAAATTCTTTTAAACTGCGGAGGGATACAGTAAGGACAAGTTGCTGGCCCACAGAACGACTGAATGGATCAGTTTCAGCCATTAGAGAGAGAGAAAAGAGAGAGAAGGGGGGGGGGGGGGGGGGGGTCTTCGTCGAGTCCTCAAACCCATCATTGCGGATCTGCTTTCCTGTTACTGTGCGCATGCGTTGTTGTCTTAGGGGAATTCATCCCCCGAACCAACCCAGAACCATCCATGCCTCCACCTCTGCTTATAAATATTACCTGATCACATGAATCCTATTCACCTTAAACTCTATCCATAAGGTCCCAAATCTCTTCTCAGGACACTTCGCACACTACACCTATATATAGATACAATTGCAGGAGAGAAAACAACCATGTGTTCCAACACCATGAACTCCATCCAAGAATATCAATCCTCCCTCCTCTTCAGACAAATCTCCAAGAAGTCTAGAGTTCGACTTTCGCTTGCTGCAAGGATGAGGAGGTGGTAAACATCCCTTCCCTTCTTCTCAGATTTTTTCTTATTCTTTATTTGTTAATATCTAAGCATTAGTTCCTAAAAGTTTAGACACTAATGATATTTGTTATTACCGCCAAAGGTTGCGAAGAAGAAGAGGAAGTAGGAAGGAAGAGAAAGAACAACACAAGCTGGGCTCAAATATGGAGATGGTGAATCTAAAGCTTTACTTGGAGAACCGATGCATCATGGAGGAGAATGAGAGGCTGAGGGAGAAAGCTCTCCTCCTGCGCCGAGAGAACCAAGCTTTGCTCTCCCACCTCCGCATCAACAACTTCACTACCATCACCACCACCACCACCACCACAACCCTTCACAACTAAACTAAGGGGTTCTCTTCCAACTTCAGGAGATATTTATATGTATCCATATGTGATCCTTTTAGTTTACTGTCCCCTTTGATAGTACGTATATGTACAATAAGTTTTTTCTTCGTTTTTCTTTTCCCTTTAAAAAAATAATGTTCTGAGGCGTTGGTTTGAGATGTATCGTTTATTCTAGTTTTGATTTTGTTGGCGGAAAGCATATGAACTATTAGTTTGGAAGTTTCTTATGGATGGTGGAGCTACATGAACAGTATTTTATATATATATTCCATCTTTCCTTATAGGCCATCCCATTGCTTCTAGAAGTGCTCCTTCTTGCACATTCCTCCAATCATCCAAATTGGTATATATCTAGTCAGGACACCAACAAAAACATGAGGATGAGCAATCAATGTCAACAGAACTACTTGGTCAGATTAATTTTCTAGTGGATTATAAGTAGCAAATAGAATGTTTTGCAGTTACTGACTACTAAACTTCATAGTGTCTACCAATGAAAGAGATCAATTTGAGATCATTAAGACATGAACAGCTTAGGCCGAAAATGCTCTCTCCACCCAATCTCTCGGGGTATTGGGATCCACTAGTCAACTGCTGGCTTTCCATCAATCTACCAGTCGAAAATGCTTATTGTCCCTTCCACCATGAAACAAGATTAACAACTATTGACTTAAGAGAGGAATAGGCCTAGTGATCGGCACGTCGTGTCCCAACAAAATAGTTGTTGACACGATACTCCCTTCTTGTCGTGAGGTTTCAAACAGGGTTAAATTTTGTAGGCCTCATCTTGGGGGGGCAATTTAGAAGATCTAACTTTTGATTTTTTTTTTTTTCCTATTTTAATTGAATCAGCAAATCATGATACGATCCAAGCACTGTTCCAAAAGAAAAACTATATATTTACCCTTGCTCGGGGGATCTGAAGCAGTTTTAAGGCCTAGTGTAGGATAGTTAGTGGTTTGAAAGTAGTTCAAACTTGGATTCAAGCAGTTTATCCATAGATTGGCGTATTCCAATGCACTTTTCTGGATTGGCCATGCGGCAATGTTGTCGCACGCTCCTCTTGCCTTTAGATTTTAAACTAGTTAGAAACAACAGAATTGGCTAATAACAAGCAGAGAAAATAAAATCGCAGATCTGATGAACATATGTCATTTAATTCATCATAAAGATTTAGCATTTAAAATGAAGGCAGTACATGAAGGCATCCATTTCTTGATTGCAAGATCGAGAAATGATTGCAGAAAGGATGAGTACAGCTGCAAAGACTTGAGTTTCAGTGAGAGCATCAGTCACATGCCGACGTTAGCAGCGAAAATCTGTACAAATCACCATTCCTTTTGCTCACATCACTACTAATAAGAAACAACACCCTCAGAGTCATAATAACTTGAATGTGATGCAAATCAACCAAAAAATCCACAGTGCCAATCGTTGTACTGCGTAGGGTCATCATGCCAAGAAAGTCTATCAGCCGTGCAATGAAATCCAAGTGACATAAAGCAAAATTTACCAGATGGTCCCCATGCTACCAAAGCAATCGATTGCATTTCCTGAAAAGTTTGATGTGAGAAACGGTGGCTTTTGCTTGCAGAATTAGTTTCTCATTTTAAGTTTTTCAAAGTAGTGACAGAGCTTGAAAAGTTTAATCATAGCCGATCAGATTTAATGACATTGATTGATCATCTGCTATAGGAGTTGTTCACCAAAGTCTGCTGTGTCCACCTTCACTCAGTAACACTTGAACCTTGTTTATCATCTTTCAACTGCTACAAAGACAATATAGATATGGTCAATGTTCTAGGAAGGACGTCATGACAATTTAGACTTTCCTGCTCACTTCTGATCCCAGGCCCCAGCCTTTGGAGGAAAGGAGCAGCCTTTTGTGGACTTTTCTCCCTTTGGAGAAATGCTACTTTTTCGTAATGACATGTCTTTATTTTGGTGCCAGAAAAACTACCAGAAAAGATTTCATAATCCACATCTTTGTGAATGATTACCCCGAGGTGAAACTAAATAGTTTCTCATGATTTAGAGCTTTTGCTGCTTATTGGTCCAGTTATCCTCTAATTACATCTTAATGGAGAGGGATACATGTCAATGTGTTGTACTTCTGTGGCAATTTAAAATGCTAGAAAAAAGGGCAGCATTGATTAGAGAAAAAAACATCTAATTAAGGAGACACAGTAATGGGAAATGCCATGCTGGAAACACTTGATATCTACTTAAATCTCCCATAGTAAATGAACAGCAATATGAAGTATATATCCGTTATGAACTACCAACAACAATATTTGTGAAACAATGACTTTATGTGCAGTAAAAAAGGTCAACCATGACGATTTTTTGTTTCTTAGATAACTAATGGAAGAAGTTAAATTCACACTTGGAGGAAAGGTTTTGTTATATATGGAGCTGTTTATCAGGTTTCTAAACGGAGCATACCAAATAATCAAGGATGTGCAGAAAACCTATCACATATTTGAAGTTGAAATAAGAAATACTAGTTTTGTATGTGGCGGCGCTACACAGAGTGTTGCATCTAGCCATGCTAACTCTGTTTTTGTATGTTATAGATGTAGCTAGCATATTGCATTAGAAGGTGCAATTATGTATGTCATTTGTTAATGTTTTTGTATAATTTGCTAATATGAGGATTGTGGCCGATCCTGCCTTGGAATTATGAGCGAATCTTTGGATGACAAAGCTTAGAACCCCACAAAACTGATACAACATGCATTAACTGCAATCTTGACGTGAGAATAAACAAAAGTAGAACCTCAATTATGTTAATAGACAAAGAAACCACTGTCTGCAGTTTTCACCAACTTGCATTATTACGCAAATCAATCACAAGGTGCAAGAACATATGCATTAGAAATAGGACGTACAGACAGGAGGAAGTGAACGAGTCTGTTTGGAGTCAAGTACCTTCTGATCATTACATGCATTTGATACTCGGGGGAGGAATATTATAGGACAGCAAAGACTGACAAAGTTACATGATTGAGGGTTTTTTGGTGCAAGAGCATAATCTGAGTATCATAATTATGATTGAGGGTTTTTTTTCTTCTTCTTTATAAAGAAGAAAAAATAGAAACAGCTGAGGGATAAAATGAAAATTAGTAGTTGCATTAACATCAAATGGTTGTGTGCGCTATAGCTCGTATCTGTAGTGGAGAAATGTGGACATTCATGTCATGTGAAGACTGCACATGCACATCCATCTGCATGCATGCTTGCAGGAGAATGTAGATGCATATGTGCATGCGTGCATGCATGTGTGTGGTGTGTGATTCTGCAAGCCTAAACATGTGAGAGAGTGTGTGCATTTCTATGTGTATATGTGCATATACTTGTGCAGTGTATGTAGAGAGTGTGCATTTCTGTGTGCATATCTGCATATTTCTGCAGGTAGGTGTGAATAACATGCAAGCATATTTGCAAATGCAAAGACACCAAAATATAATTTACCAAATATTTTGGCACAACTTAAATATTTTTAGGCCTATGTATCACCAGAATTTAGAAGATTTTAGTTGTCTAAGAAGATTTGATGGTTTGTATTTTTAAGCCTTTGAAAATTGTAGTAGGGCTAAGAATATCAGACAAATCTTTGATTTATAATGTAATGATCAGTGGGAATGATAGACAAACAAGGAACCTTCAAAGACCTGCCAATGTAAAATTGAGAAGAAATTTACTAATTATTATTCTTCAGATGATCATGTATGAACTTCATAACTATATAATATAATGCATGCATGGTACCATTCATAAAAGATGCAAATAGATAACAATCTACAAATGCTTATTTCGCTACATAGAACTCCTCATGCTGTTGTTGAAGAACAGAAATATCAGCTGTTGGGTATAAAATACCCCCCAGCCGAAGTTCGTGACGGGAGTAACCCTCCAGGGATCCAACTGACTTTCGACCTCTGGCAACGTCTCTTCAAACCTTCCTGGCGGCCGAGCCTCCGCCACGCTCTCAAGTTTTGCCGACGGGCAGGACCCCGCCAGCATCGACCGGATTCTTCGCGACGTCCGGACTCCTACGGGAGCCGGACCTCGCCCCCGACTCCAATTGCAAGACCGGATTCTTCGCGACGTCCAGACTCCTACGGGAGCCGGATCTCGCCCACGACTTCACCTGCAGACTCCGCCCGGGCTCCTACAGGAGCCGGACTTCGCCCACGACTCCAGCTGCCGGTAAACTTCGTCCGGACTCCTACGGGAGCCGGACTTCGCCTCTGACTTCAATTGCAGGTAGACTCCGCCCGGACTCCTACGGGAGCCAGACCTCGTCTCCGACCCCGCCTACGGGAAGACTCCGCCCGGACTCCTACGGGAGCTGGGCTCCGTCCTCGACCCTGATTGCTGGTAAACTCTGTTCGGACTCCTAAGGGAGCCGGACTTCACCCCTGACTGTGATTGCAGGTAGATTTCACCTAGATTCCTACGGGAGCCAGACCTCGTCTCTGACTCCGGTTGCGAGAAGACTCCACCCGGACTCCTACGGGAGCCAGGCTTCGTCCCCGACTCCAGCTGCTGGTAAACTCTGTCCGGACTCCTAAGGGAGTCGGACTTCACCCCTGACTGTGATTGCAGGTAGATTTCGTCTAGACTCCTACGGGAGCTAGACCTCGTCTCCGACTCCGGTCGTGAGAAGACTCCGCCCGGACTCCTACGGGAGCCGGACTTCGTCCCCGACTCCAGCTGCAGGTAAACTTTGTCCGGACTCCTACGGGAGCCGGACTTCACCCCTGATCAATTGCAGGCAGACTCCGCCCGGACTCCTACGGGAGCCGGACCTCATCTCCGACTCCAGCTGCGGGAAGACTCCATCCGGACTCCCACGGGAGCTGGACCTCGCCCCCGACTTTGACTGCAGGAAGACTCCATCCGGACTCCTACGGGAGCCTGATCTAGCCAGCTACAGGCAGACTTCGTCCGGACTCCTACGGGAGCCGAACTTTGTCCCCAACCTCAACTACGGGAAGGCTTCGTCCGGACTCCTACGGGAGCCGGGGCTCCACCCACGACTTCGCTTGCAGACTTCGTCTGGAATCCTACGGGAGTCGGACTCTGTCTTCTTCTCTGACTGCAGGCAGACTTCGTCCGGACTCCATCTTCTATTTCGACTGCAGGAAGACCTCGTCCGAGCTCCTACAGGTGTCGGACTTCGCTTCTGACTCCAGCTACAGACTCCAACCGAACTTCGGCCGACAAGTCTGGACCCCCTGGCAGGCCACAGTAACGGACAGCACTGCTCCACTTCCTGTGACGGATCCCGCACGGCTCCATCACTCCCCGACAGGCCACAATAATGGCCACGATTCTGCTCCACTCCCTGCGGCGGACCCTACGCAGCTCCATTACTCCCTGGCAGGCCGTACTAACGGCCACGATTCTACTCCACTCCCTGCGGCGGGTCCTGTGCGGTTCCACCACTCCCTGGCGAGTCGCGATAACGGATGCCGCTCCACTCCCCGCAACTGATTCCACGTGGCGAGCCATGGTGACAGCCACGACTCCACCCCATTACTCTTCATGATAAACCCCTCCTGACCATGGGCAGCCCACTGCCAGACGGTTACAAACATCACTATCAGTCTGTTGCTCCCTCCGCCTATAAAAAGGGGACCCCAGATACGTTATTCTTTAAGCTCTATTTTCTATCCTAAAACTCTGTTAAAATTTTTGTTCGAGCACTCCATTCTTGTTGAGGCAGAGAACTGACTTGAGCATCGGAGGGTCTTGCCGGAGCAACCCCACCTCCAGTTTAGACTTCTTTTGCAGGTCCCCACGGCGACCGCGACTCCCTCGACTCCAGCTTCTCCGACGCAAGCGAATTTTTGCACCAACAGGATTGGTGCTAGAGGAAGGGCTTGAACCTTTGCAGTACCCTTGTTCTTAAAGGAGCACTCAACGGAACCACCTCTGGTCATCTTCTCCGACATCCGCTCCTCCTTCCCCCACTGGATCCTCGTCCGATGACTTCTCGCGAAGCGTCCACACGGTGACCCACGGCCTTCGCGATCAGATCTCAGGCTCCGGCCTCGCCTCTGGTTTTCCAGGCCCCACATCCTCCAGCAATGGTCGCCGGCATGGAGTGGTCGGACAATCGGCCCCCGACGGATTTCACCTACACCATCTCGGGAGGATCTCGGCAGGAAGCAACCAACGTACTGGCCGTACCCTCCAAGCGACAAAAGATTGAGGAGCCTATAACCTTTACTGAAGAAGATGCTCAGGGAGTTCAATTCTCTCATAACGATGCGGTCATAGTTTCCTTGAATATAGCAAATTACGACGTCCGCCGCATTCTTGTCGACAATAGAAGTTCGATCGATATTTTGTTCTACGACGTCTTCTCAAGAATGTCTATCCTTGACGGCCATTTGAGGCCGATTAGCTCCCCTCTAGTAGGGTTTACCGACGATGCTATTCCGTTGGAGGGAATGATAACTTTGACTGTGGCCGCAGGTCGATATCCAAGGCAATCCAGGGCTATGGTGAATTTCTTAGTGGTGAAGGCACCGTCAGCCTACAACGCAATCCTCGGCTGACCTGGCCTCAATGCTCTCTGAGCCATCGTGTCAACCTACCATTTAAAGTTAAAATTCTCTACCAACCAGGGGATCGGAGAGGTCCGAGGAGACCAAGCCCTGGCCAGACACTGCTACAACATAGCCTTGCAAAGAAGCGACCAATCTGACCCCTGTCCAGTCGATGGACTGGATGCCCGCGACGACCTCACTGAAGAGAGGGGCGGTCCAATTGAAGATCTGATACCGATCCCTTTGAACGACGGGAATGCGGAGCATGTGGCGATGATCGGCTCCAACTTGGGGGAAGAGGTGTGAATGTGTCTCATCGATTTTCTACGAAAGAACGCGGACGTCTTCGCTTGGGTTCTAGTGGACATGCCGGGGATCGACACGAAAGTCATGGAGCACCGTCTAGCCGTCGATCCAAAGCATCGACCGACGAAAGAAAAAATCTGAGGTCATGCACCAGAAAGGCAGAAGGCGATAGCTGAGGAAGTGGACAAACTCCTTAAGGCCGGATTCATTAGGGAAGTCAATTATCCTGATTGGATTTCCAACGTTGTCCTAGTCAAAAAAGTAAACGGCAAGTGGAGGATGTGCATAGACTTCAAAAAGCTGAATAAGGCTTGCCCAAAGGACAGCTACCCCCTTCCCAGAATCGATCAACTGGTGGACGCGACCTCGGGCCATGAGCTCCTCACCTTCATGGATACATTCTCCGGCTATAATCAAATCAGGATGGTGCCGGAAGATGAAGAAAAGATCGCTTTCATTACTAACCATGGCCTTTGCTGTTACAGGATCATGCCTTTCAGCCTCAAAAATGCAGGTGCAACCTACCAGCGGTTGGTGAACAAAATCTTCAAGGAGCAGATCGGCCGCAACATGGAGGTCTACGTGGATGACATGCTCATAAAAAGAAAATCTTCTGTGGACCACGTCGCCGACCTCGAGGAGACCTTCAACGCTCTCCGAAAATATAAAATGAAGCTGAACCCGACTAAATGCACTTTTGGAGTAACCTCGGAAAAGTTCCTGGGCTTCATGGTGTCAGGGCGCGGGATTGAAGCCAATCCAGAAAAAATTTGCGCCATCCAGGAGATGGCCACCCCAAAGTCGATAAAAGAGGTTCAGCGCCTTACAGGGAGGGTAGCGGCCCTGAATCACTTCGTCGCAAGGTCGGTCGAACGGTGCTTACCCTTCTTTCAAACCCTCAAGCAGCCGAAGAACTTCTGTTGGACCCCTGAGTACCAACAGGCGTTCGAAGAACTAAGAAGCTACCTCGGCTCACCCCCGCTGTTGGCAAAGCCAGAGCCTGGGGAGGAACTATTTTTATACCTGGCGATCTCTCCCATGGCTCTCGCGGCTGTCTTTGTCAAAGAAGAAGCGAAAGTCCAACGGCCGATCTACTACGTCAGTCGCGCGTTGAGAGACATCGAGACCAGGTATACCAAATTAGAAAAACTGACTTACGCCTCGTTGATTGCAGCCTGGAGGCTCTGACCCTACTTTCAAGGGCACACCGTAACGCTGCTCATCGACCAACCGATCAAGGCGATTTTGCACCGGGCGGATGCCTCTGGGAGGATGGCAAAATGGACGATCGAGCTCACAGAATTCGACATCAACTATCGACCCAGGCCAGCAGTGAAGGCCCAGATATTGGCAGATTTCATAGTGGAGTGTACTATCCCAGAGGAGGCCGAACCTGAACAAGGCGAAATTGATGGCCTGAAGCCCCGACCGAACTCCCCCAAAGAAGAAGCAAATCCCTCTGATTGCTTTTGGGCCCTCTACGTGGACGGGTCTTCCAACATGTCAGGCATAGGTGCGGGCTTGATCTTGATCAGTCTGGAGGGAATCGTCGCAGAGTATGCTCTGCGCTTTGAGTTCTCCGCAACGAACAACGGAGCAGAATATGAAGCTCTGATCGCAGGACTGAGGATCGCCAAAGAGCTAGGAATAGATCGGCTCCGGATCCACAGCGACTCTCAACTAGTAGTGGGACAAGTCAATGAAAATTACGAAGCGCGGGAGGACAGCATGGCTAAATACCTTGAAAAGGTAAAGGAGCTCATCCCCGCCTTCAGCAGCTTCAACATCAGACAGATTTCGAGGTTGAAAAATACCAGGGCTGACCTTCTCTCCAAGCTGGCAACGCTGGCTCTGGCCGAATTGCCCAAAGGCATTCTTTTTGAAGTTCTAAAGTGCCAGAGTACAGAGGAATCATGGCCCGTGATGAAAATTGACCACGAGCCCAGCTGGATCGATCCACTGATAACCTATCTCAGAGATGGGGTACTCCCCTAGGATGCAAAAGAGGCTCGGAAGCTCAAAAATCAAGCCTCCCGATACATCCTTTATGAGGGCAAGTTGTACAAGAGATCATACTCTTTGTCCCTTTTGAAATGTCTCCAGCCTTCAGAAGCTGACTACGCCTTGTGGGAGGTGCATGAAGGAATCTGCGGAAACCATTTGGGGGCTAGATCTTTATCCCACAAGTTGCTCCGCCAAAGATATTACTGGCCGATAATGCATCATGATTCGATTGAATATGTCAGAAAGTGTGATCGATGCCAGAGATATGCCAATATCCAGAGACAGCCCGCCACCGAGCTTACACCCTTGAGTGCCCCATGGCCTTTTGCGCAATGGGGGATGGACATCCTTGGCCCCTTTCCCATGGCGTCGGGGCAAAGGAAGTTCCTCCTTGTAGCGATCGACTACTTCACCAAATGGGTTGAAGCCGAACCACTAGCAAAAATCACAGAAGCAAAAGTGCAAGATCTCGTCTGGAAGTCGATCGTTTGCAGGTTCGGTCTGTCCAGGACCCTAATCACTGATAATGGGCGGCAATTCACGGGAGCAAGATTCATCGAATTCTGTGAAGATCTAAACATCTCCCACAACTTCACATCAGTAGCCCATCCTCAGGTGAACGGCGAAGCTGAGGTGACTAACAGAACCCTTCTGTAAGGGATCAAGACAAGGCTCAAAAAGGCGAAGGAAACTTGGGTGGACGAACTTTATCATGTGTTGTGGGCGTATCGAACTACCCAAAGACTGCCCACAGGGGAGACCCCCTTTGCTTTAGCCTTCGAAATGGAGGCCGTCATCCCAATTGAGCTTAAACTCCCGTCGGCACGAGTCGTGGCATTCGACGAACATCAAAATTCGCAAGGTCTTAGAGCCAACCTCGACCTGCTGGAAGAAAGGCGGGAGGTAGCTCAAGTTCGAATGGCAGCCTACAGACAGAAAGTTGCTCGCTATTACAACTCCCAGGTCAAGAACAAAGTCTTTAGAGTAGAAGATCTAGTGCTTTGACGAGCCGCTGTCTCGCAACCTCAGGATCGAGGGAAGCTTGCCCCAAACTAGGAAGGCCCATATGAGGTCAAAGAAGTAGTCCGGCCCGAAACTTATTATCTCAAGGAGCTCGGAGGAGCAGATCTCCCGCGACTATGGAGCTTGAAAAACTTACGGATGTACTACCAATAACTTTATTTTAATTAAAAATTGTATATCTACATGTCTCCCCTCTTGGCACTATCTTACATCGACAGGGCAGTCCAAACAAACTGTATCAGAAGCAGGAGGGGAACTTTGTCTTGACAAAGTCGAAGGCTCGATTTTCTTTAGACCGGATGGGGGGAGAGGCCCTGCAACGTCCATATGCGTCCCCACAGCCCTGTTAGGGACAGGAGGAGAACCTCGCCCTAACTTGAGCAAAGTCGAAGGCCCGGTTCTCTTTAGACCGGATGGGGGGAGAGGTCCTGCAACGCCCATATGCGCCCCCACAGCCCTGTTAGGGACAGGAGGAGAACCTCGCCCTAACTTGAGCAAAGTCGAAGGCCCGATTCTCTTTAGACCAGATGGAGGGAGAGGCCCTGCAACGCCCATATGCGCCCCCACAGTCCTGTTAGGGACAAGAGGAGAACCTCGCCCTAACTTGAGCAAAGTCGAAGGCCCGGTTCTCTTTAGACCGGATGGGGGGAGGCCCTGCAACGCCCATATGCGCCCCCACAGCCCTGTTAGGGACAGGAGGAGAACCTCGCCCTAACTTGAGCAAAGTCGAAGGCCCGGTTCTCTAGATCGGATGGGGGGAGAGGCCCTGTAATGCCCATATGCGTCTCCACAGTCCTGTTAGGGACAGGAGGAGAACCTCGCCCTAACTCGAGCAAAGTCGAAGGCCCGATTCTCTTTAGACCGGAAGGGGGGAAGGGCCCAGCAACGCCCATATGTACGCCTACAACCGCGTTAGAGACAAGAGAAGGACCTCGTCCTAACCAGAGCTGAAACCTGTTACGACAGAAATAGGGAAAGAACCTCGTCCTGGCATCAATTAAAGTCTGGTCGTTCAAGACCAGAAGAGAAAAAGGGGGGACCTTCCCCAGCAGCTCCTTCGCAATAAGACTTCGTCCGGACTCCTACGGGAGCCAGACTTCGTCCTCGACTTCGACCGTCGATAAACTCCGTCCGGACTCCCACGGGGGCCGGACTCCACCTTCAACTTCAACTGCGGACAAACTTCGCCCGGACTCCTGCGGGAGCCGGACTTCGCCCTCGGCTTTGATCGAAAGAAAACTCCGTCCGGACTCTTATGGGAGCCGGAACCTCGTCCCCAACTTCGACCGCTGGTAAGTTCTGTCCGGGAGCCAGATTTTGCCTCTGACTTCAATTGCAGGTAAACTCCGTCCGGACTCCCACGGGAGCCAGACTTCGCCCCGACTTCGCTTATGGGAGCCGGACTCCCGTAGCCCCACCAAGAGCGGAGGAAAAATTTTGATCGAAAAAGAAAAAGGGAGGAGGGGTTAAAAAGGAAGATGATGGACCACGTCAGTGACGAATGAAAAACAAACAGCGTCGAAGACGCAGAGAACCCCATCTCAGCAAGGATTGGGGTTCTTATCAAGGACCCCAGCTCTCAAGGAAGCTCTCAACATGAGCCCGAGATGAGACTTCCTCGGGGTGACGAAAGATCAGACCTCCGAGCCCAAGCCCTGATGGGGGGCACCAAACCCAAGCAGCCCCAGACAAATCTGCAGCCATGGATGAAAGGATGGGTCGATACGATGGCAATCGAGTACCTCCGAACGATGCGAAGATCGAAAAGAAGCTCGGCAAGCGATAATTCAACACGTGAGTATAAGAGGTAGCAGAAATTTCCCTTCTCATATTATTCATCCAATATACATTACAGAGCCATTAGTTGAAGGAGAAGGACAACTGAAAGGTGAGCCGACGTGACAACTACCGGCAACCTATGGACGACGTCAAAAAAAAAAAAAGAGAGAAAGAAGAAGAGAAGTAAGGAGAAGGGAATACAACAACAACAATGGTAAAGAAAGGAAGTTCGATAGACAACAATTCGACGCAAAGTGCAAATGAAGTAACAAAATCTCCTTCTCATTTCTCGATTAACAAGATGTACATTACAAGACCCAGAGGGCCAGAAAAAGAAAACATTATTACAAGACTCGAAAGGGATACACCGGAGGCCACTTCGAGCTGTAGACTTCTCTTCTCGGTTCTATCCTTCCCAGCAGCATTTTTCAGTACATGTGACAAGCCTCTCGACTCTCGCCCCCCGCCTCGTTCCGCTCCACCTCTGAAATCCCAACCCTAGGGGGAAAAGGATGGGATAGATTCTAGGGGGCAGCAAGGGCAACGGCAGCGGCGATGACAACCTGTTTCAAGAAGAACCAAAATTACCCCGAAGGCAGCGGTGGCGCCGAAGACATGCGCCTCCGCCATGTGCTCCATGACAACCACCATCCTGGATGTTCCGGTAAGGTCGGCATGCGCTACTTCCACCGTCCTCACAACAAGTTCTGCTGCCCCACCGTCGGCGCCGACCGCTTCTGGTCCCTCGGCCCCGACGGCATCAAGGATCCCACCACGGCTTGTGACGAAAGCTCTGCCCCCTTGACCGGTGTCGTCCCGTTCGGCTACTCTGAAGTTCTCAGGCCGAACGTCTTCACCGGTTGTCCCCGTTATTAAACCCCTGTTGTTGAAGAAATTCTCCCTTGAGCCCCAGTTAAGGCGACAGGAACCCTCAGCAGCAGTTTGACAACTGGAGAACTCGCAGACTGCTGTTCTCCTCCTTGCACTCTTCTTAGTCTGTGACATCATCTTGAGATTGACCTCCGGGGCGGAGGCCCCAGCGGGGGAACCCCTTGGAGAGACTCGGGGGACCGAAAGCAGCGGAAAGCCGACGGAGATGGCAAAGACCGATGCGAAAGATGCTCGGAGTCGGAAGGGGCACCGATGGAGTGGCTGAGTGGCTAAGCTCTCAGGCGAAAGAAGGATGTCGTGAAGCCCCTGGAGGAAAGGTGGGGGCTTAAATAGGCAACGGGGCCTGGCGCAGTTATGGTGGCAGGTGTCCCTAGGCCAACCAGTGCCCACCACGTGTCCCGCGTGTCCCACTCACCGCGACCTAGGGTTGACCGTTCGCAGACTTTCATGGCACGACGCTTGGGATCACGTCCCGGTGGGAGTTTCGAAAAGACTCTTCGGGTCACCCTAATCGAAAAAAGGCTCCAGCATGCACGCATTAAATGCCAAAATATCTGAGGACGATCATGTGCGGACATCGAGGAAAGAACTTTGGCTGCGATAATCTTTCTGTACTTCTTTCATTCAAAATTCGAACTCGAAAGTAGGGGAACTGGTGTTGGGTATAAAATATCTCCCAGCCGAAGTTCGTGACGGGAGTGACCCTCTGGGGATCCAACTGACTTTCGACCTCTGGCAATGTCTCTTCAAACCTCCCTGGCGGCCGAGCCTCCGCCACGCTCCCAAGTTTTGCCAACGGGCAGGACCCCACCAGCGTCGATCGGATTCTTCGTGACGTCCGGACTCCTACGGGAGCCGGATCTCGCCCACGACTTCACCTGCAGACTCCGCCCGGGCTCCTACAGGAGCCAGACTCTGCCCACGACTCCAGCTGCCGGTAAACTTCGTTCGGACTCCTACGGGAGCCGAACTTCGCCTCTGACTTCAATTACAGGTAGACTCCGCCCGGAGTCCTACAGGAGCTAGACCTCATCTCTGACCCCACCTACGGGAAGACTCCGTCCGAACTCCTACGAGAGCCGGGCTCCATCCTCATCCCCGATTGCTGGTAAACTCTGTCCGGACTCCTAAGGGAGCCGGACTTCACCGCTGACTGTGATTGCAGGTAGATTTCGCCTAGACTCCTACGGGAGCCAGACCTCGTCTCCGACTCCGACCACGAGAAGACTCCGCCCGGACTCCTACGGGAGCCGGGCTTCATCCCCGACTACAGCTGCTGGTAAACTCTGTCTGGACTCCTAAGGGAGCCAGACTTCACCCCTGACTGTGATTGCAGGTAGATTTAGCCTAGACTCTTACGGGAGCCAGACCTCGTCTCCGACTCCGACTGCGAGAAGACTCCGCCCGGACTCCTATGGGAGCCGGGCTTCATCCCTGACTCCAGCTGCAGGTAAACTTTGTCCGGACTCCTACAGGAGCCGGAGTTCGCCCCTGACCAATTGCAGGCAGACTCCGCCCGGACTCCTACGGGAGCCGGACCTCGTCTCCGACTCCAGCTGCGGGAAGACTCCGTCCGGACTCCCATGGGAGCCGGACCTCGCCCCCGACTTTGACTGAAGGAAGACTCCATCCGGACTCCTACGGGAGTCTGATCTCGCCAGCTACAAGCAGACTTCGTTCGGACTCCTACGGGAGCCGAACTTCATCCCCAACCTCAACTGCGGGAAGGCTTCGCCCGGACTCCTACGGGAGCTGGGGCTCCACCCACGACTTCGCTTGCAGACTTCGTCCATAATCCTATGGGAGCCGGACTCCATCTTCTTCTCCGACTGCAGGCAGACTTCATCCGGATTCCTACGAGCCGGACTCCGTCTTCTATTTCGACTGCAGGAAGACCTCGTCTGAGCTCCTACAGGTGCCGGACTTCACTTCCGACTCTAGCTACAGACTCCAATCGAACTTCGGCCGACAAGTCTGGACCCCCTGATAGGCCACAGTATCAGATAGCACTGCTCCACTTCTTGTGACGGATCCCATGTGGCTCCATCACTCCCCGACAGGCCACAATAATGGCCACGATTCTGCTCCACTCCCTGCGGCGGACCCTACGCAGCTTCATTACTCCCTGACAGGCCATACTAATGGCCATGATTCTGCTCCACTCCCTGCGGTGGATCCTATGTGGTTCCACCACTCCCTGACGAGTCACGACAATGGACGCCGCTCCACTCCCCGCAACTGATTCCACGTGGCGAGCCATGGTGACAGCCACGACTCCACCCCATTACTCTTCATGATAAACCCCTCCTGACCATGGGCAGCCCACTGCCAGACGGTTACAAACATCACTATCAGTCTGTTGCTCCCTCCGCCTAAAAGGGGACCCCAGATACGTTATTCTCTAAGCTCTATTTTCTATCCCAAAACTCTGCTAAAATTTTTGTTCGAGCATTCTATTCTTGTTGAGGTAGAGAACTGACTTGAGCGTCGGAGGGTCTTGCCGGAGCAACCCCACCTTCGGTTTAGACTTCTTTTGCAGGTCCCGGCGGCGACCGTGACTCCCTCGACTCCAGCTTCTCCGACGCAAGCGAATTTTTGCACCAACATCAGCAACGAGAGGATGATACTGGGTAAGCTCAGTTCTCTTTTCCTAAAGAATACTATAGTACTCTTGAATTGAGAGATTCCTGCTACAAAGAAAAGATATCTGGGTAGAGAGAGAGTAGATTCTTGAGATGTTCTTCTCTTAAAAGTAAGTCATCCTCGAGAAATCCCATATCTCTTTTGCAGTAGATAGAAACATCATAGTATTAGCAATATGAAACTCTAGGCTATTTAACATCCAGATAAGAACAGTATAATCAGCCTCTTGTTATTTGTAGAATTTCACTAAATCAGCACTATCAATAGGTTCTTTATCTAGATGATGGAGCTTCCTATGGGATCCCACCGTGTAGCAAAATGTCTGAGACCAAAGAAGATAATTAGCACCACTAAATTTGATACTGGTACCAAAAGAGATGGTTTTCAGATCATTTGAGGGAGACGTCATAGAGCAAATCTAGAGGATCTATCAAAAGAATAGGCTGAACAGCTCCAGGAGGCCAAGCAGCTGCAAGAAAGAGACCAAACAGCACAAGTGGCACAAGGAAGAATAGATTTGCAGCAAGGTAGACTGAACAATAGTAGCAGTAGGAGAGGTTGAGCAACAGCAGTAGCAGAAAAAAAAGATCAAACAGTAGCAGAAGAGGCGGGTGGCTAAGTGTCATCAAGAGAGAGAGGCCGAACAACACAAGGAGGTTGAGCAAACTGAAGGAACCAGATCTAGGATTTCAGGATTAGATCTTAAAACTTTTTCAAGATCAGATAGTGGAAGACTAAAATAAATCAAAATTTATCTTATAAAATTAGAGAATCTCTAGATCTAAGATCCTATTACATGATTATTATATGATATTAAATCAAAAATTAAAATATAAAGAGCAAGAACTACATGTTGATTATATCAACATGTTTCTATACTACATCTAATGTATGTAAAATATAATAGATCAGATCTATTACCTTGCAAGTTAGACGTTCTAACTTTGCTGATCCGGTTTTGAGGATGATGTTGCAAGCCGCACGTGTATCCGACCTCTAGGAGTCATCCACACGAGCTCATGAATTACGATCAGAAGTCCTAGTCCAGGAAATCAGCACAGTATGCTAGTACTGTGCTGATCCTTCTTCGATGGTCGATCAGATGCCTCCATCTTCTTGATTTGAACTCTTCTAAAGATGAAAAGTAAGAGAAGGAGTTTTAAATATGAGACACTCTCAGAAAACTCACAGATGGAGGAAGGAAAGAGGTGAACACAGCAACCCTAGAAGAAGACCCTCTTCTTCTTCTCTTTGCTCTAACCCAGACACATAGTTTTGTGTCTATTATATCTCCACACTCCAACACTCTTTCTCCCTAATTTTCACATGCCCCAAAGGACTCTCAATTCTCTGTAATCCATGAAAATATCAAGAAGAAATTCATTTTAAATAATAAGATATGAAGAATCTTTGTCTAGGTCAAATACCTAGTCAAGAAAAATCCAAACAGGGCAAGACAAGTGGTGCCCAACTCTTGGGTGCCTCCTTCTTTTTCTGCATTGGACCATCAGCAAAGGACGCACGATATGTACCATAAAATCCATAAAAATTTCAAAAAAGATCTGGATAAAATCAGTGTGATAAAGAAAGAGTTTTGATTTCCTAAAGATCTATCTCATAGAATTTGAAATCCAAACTAATTCCTAGTTTGACTTGGTCCACAACCACATTTCATGTAAGAGAGAAAGTGGGCGTACATGAAGGCCTAGGAGAGAAGGTTTTATTGCACAAAATAAGAGAGAGTGGGCGTAGGGGGCTAAGGTGGCGCAAGGTGGAATCCTTGTCTTACTAGGATTCAATCTATGACTTGTTCAAATTTGGTTTCTCAAACCAAATCAAACCAAAATTAAATCAACTTAATTAAAATAGGTCTTAACCTAATTAAGAATCTAATTTAATCAGATTAAATTAGATTTAAATCTAATTTAATTTTTTAATCTAATTAGAAATTAGGTTGACCCAAGTCCTAATTGAACTAGGACTAGTTTTTCTTTGCACTTGGCTTATCCAATAAACCAATTAGACTTGATCCAATCAAGCCCAAACTAAATCTAATTAAATCATATTCAATTATACTTAATCTCAGCCTATTGGCTTAATCAAATTAAGTTAATTAGCAATCAAATTGCTAATTGATCCTCCTGCAATACTTGCACTATGTTAAATGTCAATCGTATTGATCGTTTAACCCTAGAACAATTTTTAATCGTTGATCAACTATCCGATCAGATTATGAACTCTAATGTATGTGATCTCATAGGTCCGAACCTAAGCCAGTAGTATAGTAATAAATTTTTGTACCAATCGAAGTGACCATCTAGCAATGGTACCCGACGGCCGGATAGATCGAATGTGTAGAACAACATCCATAGAACCCATACAGATATAGTTTCTATATAATTCATCTCCTTGATCAAAATACTCATAGGACATCTCAGAGTTCAACTGTTAACTCAGATCAGGTTGTCCACATTGTATTTCAAAATATCAAATCCATCTGATGGATTATCCTGGTCAAAGTTTTGCTAAATTGAAATACAGTGACTCATTCTTCTACAACTCTTGGAGTGGTCAATCCCATCTTGATCACACTCTGACTTCGCAAGTACTTGACTGTGCCCAGAAGCCTTCCATCAATAAATTAAAAATTTAGTTAGTCCAGTATCAAAGCATAGTGAGTTGCTTGTAAGTCACTGAGGCGATCTCAGGTCTAAGGGACACTTATACCTATATCCCATCAGAGACATTTTCGACAGTAGAATGCTCTGGAGTTGGTCACGTTCCATGATGATGTACCCTTACATCTCACCTATATGCCATACCAATATCTCTACACTCTTTGATTAAGAGGACAACCAACCCATATGGTCTACAGCGACCTATGCTTGATAGAAGCTGTCATCCTTATTAATAGCTTATCATTTGGTCATGAATAGTTTTAAGGACTAATCGATAAATCCTCTCTTTATTGAACCTAAATAGTCCTAAGGACTTCATCATAACAACGGAGTTCATTAGAAGATGAAAATTTGTGATGAAAATATCAAAAATATATTTTATTTATTAACAAATCAATTACAATATAAGGTTGCTCAACCGTTAATAGGTTGATGATTGGCTTTTGGGATATATTTTCTAACAACTTCCACTTGTCCTAAAGCCACTCGGCACAGTATCTAATATCCATTTTCGACTTGTGGTTGTCGAACTCCTTTATCACTAGAGCTTTAGTGAAGGGGTCGGTCAGGTTCTCCTTTCTGTCGATCTTCTGAAAGTCGACGTCATCTCGAGCTACGATCTTCCAGATCAGGTGGAGCGACGTAAAATGTGCTTCATCCGTTGGTGTACTTTGGGTTCCTTCGTCTGAGCAATGGCACCAGTGCTGTCGTAGTAGAGGAAAATCGGACCATCAATGGAGGGTGCTACTTTGAGCTTGATGATGAATTTTCTTAGTCACATAGCTTCCTTCGCGGCATCCGATGCTGTGATGTACTCTGCCTTACAAACAGAGTCTGCCATAATATGCTGTCTGGAACTCTTCCAGCAGATGGCTCCACCATTCAAAGTAAAGATATAACCTGATACGCTTTTGCTGTCATCATGGTCAGATTGAAAGCTGGAGTCTGTGAACCCCAAAAGTTTTAGATCTGACTCATCATAAACCAACCATTGGTCCTTAGTATTTCTCAAATACTTAAGGATGGCTTTAACCACTTTTCAGTGATTTTCTCCAAGATCAGATTGGTATCTACTCACTACTTCAAGTGAGTATACCACATCTGGCCTTGTACATGTCATGACGTACATGATAGATCCCACGATCAAAGTATATGGGACTCTACTCATATGCTCTCTCTCTTCAGGAGTTGTCGGACAATCCTTCTTAGAGAGAGAAATTTCATGGCCTATCGGTAGATGCCCTTCTTGGAATTCTCCATGCTGAACCTCTTTAGCACAGTGTCTATGTACGTGGACTAGAATAATCCAAGCATCTTTTTAGATCTATCCCTATAGATCTTCATCCCTAGGATGTAGGATGCTTCACCCCAGTCCTTCATGGAGAACTATGATGACAATCAAACTTTTATTTCCTGTAGTGCGGGGATGTCATTCCCGATTAAGAAAATGTCATCCACATATAAGATAAAAAATACTACAATTAGATCATTTGCCCATTTATAGATGCAGGACTCTTCACCATTCTTAACGAAGCCATACGTTTTGATCACCTTATCAAAACGCATGTTCTAACTCCGAGAAGCTTGCTTCAATCCATAAATGGATCTCTGAAGCTTGCACATCTTGGACTCATCTGTGGATGTAAATCTCTCAGGTTATATCATATACACCTCTTCGGTCAGCTCTCCATTCAAAAAAGCTATCTTTACATCCATCTGTCAGATCTCATAATCCAGATGGATAGCTATTGCAAGCATTATCTGAATAGATTTGAGCATTGCCATAGGGGAGAACCTCTCGTTATAGTCAATACCATAATGTTGACGATACCCCTTGACAACCAGATGGGCTTTATAGGTCTCCACCTTTCTGTCTGCGCCCCTCTTCCTTTTGAAGATCCATTTACACCCAATGGGTTTAACCCCTTCTGGTGGGTCAACCAATGTCCATACATCGTTGACCTTCATAGACTCCATTTCGGATTTCATGACTTCAAGCCATTTCTCGAAATCAAGTCTCTACATTGCATCCATATAGGTAATTGGATCCTCATTATTCTCATCGAGTTCGATGGGATCACCATCCCGACTAAGAAACTATAGTATCTGTCTGGCTGACATGGTACTCTATCGGATCGTCTTAATGGTACAAGTATATTGAGCTTCAGATCTGATCTAATCAGATCCGACTCAGGTTCAGCTATTGGTGTCGGTCCTTCTACCTATTGAACTTCATCAAGTTCAACCTTAGAGATAATGGTTCCTTCACCAAGGAACTCCTTTTCTAAAAAGGTTGCTTTAAGGCTAACGAACACCTTTTATTCATCAGCATGGTAGAAAAAAATATTCTTTGGTCTCTTTGGGATACCTTATGAATGTGCATTTGTCAGACCTAGGTCCAAGTTTATCTATAACTAATCATTTGACATAGGCCGGACACCCTCAGACCCTAAGGTGTGAAAGTGCTGTCTTACGCCCTGTCCATAACTCATATGGAGTCTTAATTACAGACTTACTTGAAACCTTATTTAACAGATAACAGGCTGATTCGAGTGTATATTCCTAGAAGGATATCGACAAGCTGGCAAAACCCATCATGGATCGGATCATGTCTAACAGAGTCCGATTTCTTTTTTCAGACACACCATCATGCTAGAGGAGTTTATTGGGAGAGAATCCCATTCTCTCCTAGATATGTGAGAAACTCACCAGAAAAGTATTCTCCTCTTCGGTCAGACCGAAGAGTTTTAATACTCTTCTCAGTTTGTTTTTCTACTTCACTTCAGAATCGTTTGAACATTTCAAATGAATTCGACTTATATTTCATCAGATAGACATATTCATATCTGGATAGATCATCTGTGAAAGTGATGAAGTAGAAATATCTACTTCTAGAACTTGTGCTCATGGGCCCACATACATCAGTATGTACTAGGCCTAAGAGCTCAGTAGCTCTCTCACCTTTTTCAGTAAAAGGTGACTTTGTCATTTTATCAAGAAGACAGGACTCACAGGTTGGAAGTGATTCACAATCACTGATTTCGAGAATTTTCTCTTGAGTCAACCTGTTTATCCTGTTCTTGTTTATATGACCTAGCCTACAGTGCCATAAGTAGATATCTGATACACTATCTAATCTTGGGTACTTGCCTATAGAATAGACTATGTTAACAAATTATGATAATATATACACACCATTGTTCAAATCTTCACAAAAAATAGTAACACCATTCATAATGATATTACAAACTTATTTTTTTTGTTAAAATTTTATAATCATTTTTAGCCAGAAGGCCTACAGAAATAACATTTAAAAAGAAACTGGGACAAAAATGACAATCATTAAGAACAACGGTATAGGACTCAAATATAAGTTTCAAGATTCCTAATGCTAGAACTGGAATTGGTCTTTCATCTCCAACGTTCAGGAACCTCTCGCCTTGCTCGAATCTCCTACTGACCTGCAACCTCTGCAATGAATTGCAAATTTGGTAAGGGCTATCGATATCCAATACCTAGTCAATTATATCACAAATAGAGAAATTGCAAGAAGTTATCATATAAATACCTTGTCCAACAACAGCTTACTTCTTTCTCTGCCTATTCGATGTTAGATGTGTGTCCTAGATACCAGATTGGCTGACACATTCCTGTACAAATGTAAGGCCAAATTTATAATTTTGACTATAAATAAATAAAAGGGTTATTCTACTATCACAATATGTACATTATGTCTGTGATATATCCTTTAAGTTAGTAGGAATGTTAATTCATATTTTCAAGAATTAAAAATTTAAGGCATGAATTTACATAACTAACTCATAAACAGCTCCTGACCATAGGATCATCACGAGAATGGTGATCGATCCAGAAGGTTGATGTACAATCACTTTCTTAGGGTAGATATATTTTGAGTCTACGATGTGGAGACACTGGAGTGAGAGTACAGATATTCATTGAGAACGAGAGTACTGAGCGTGACCACCTCGAGCAGTCATAAGGAAGTCTACCTTCTCGTCGATGACTAGCTCGATGCTGCAGCTATGTATCTAGTTCTTTGACCTGAGGTACATTGACAGTTCACCTTGAGTGTGTTATAGTTTGACTACACCATAACTCAATCTCCTAGCCATTCAAAATCTTGAGGTGTATGTTGGCTGTAGCATATTCATTGTAGGAACTAGATTGCACCAAGATAGGATCTATCAACCTCGGTAGATGAAAGGAGTAGTCCTATGATGATTGAAAGATTGAGTCCTTAAGCCCATGGCCATGGCAGAGTGAAATAATGAAAAAGAGTTTTCCATTGGGATTTCACATCGGACTCAGATCGGTCGATTGATTCATATGACTGATGTTGGGTTTGACAAGTTCACCTTAACCCTAATTCAGTCGGGACTTATGATAGAGGAACTCAATCACACAGGTAGCTGCATCGAGAGGTTCGTCTTCATTTCTAATGGATTGTCATCATATACTGTTAGGTATCACTGATAGATTTTGGAAGCAATTAGAATGATATTGATGATCGATCATTCTAATTGTCTGAATCAGAAGAGTTCTGGTCCATTGAAAGAAGTTTCGATGATGTCGATGATGAGATCATGACATGTCTCATTTTCATACGAAAATGAACCTAACTGGATCACACAAACAAGAGTTAGGGTCTGGATGTCATCAATTGAGCTAGCCCAGTTTGATTGATTTGAATTAGATCCAATTAGGTTCAAGAAAATTGTGCTAGCACACGATTGAGCCTAACTTTCTCCTCGTGCAATCTTTTTCATCTCGACTGAGTCAAATGTGATTTGACTCACCCAGAGAACCTTGAGAAAGTTTCTTTCAGTCTGACTGGAGCTAGTCCAACTTAGAAAAATCTTATCTTAATTTATGAGATGAATTTAAGATAACACCTGCCAATTTCTGTTACCTGCCATTTTCTTTTTAGGACATTGGTCAAACATTGACTTATGGATCTTAAACTGAAGGCCACTTGGCAAGAGGTCATTGGAGAGTTTTTATGGAGTGTCTATCTACTAAATTAGTCCTCAAAGTGGGCACCAAGATCAGATTGGGCATGCGCCCCAAGTGGATAAGGATAGAGTCCCATGAGATGAGGACTCTATGCCTTGATCGACTCAAACTGTTGGGCACCAATCTCACTGTGTTTATCCAGTGTTGGCACCAACAGTAGGAGGGTTTGGTGGGGTTTTTATCTGATATGATCAGATGATATCACTCCACCAATCAAAATTTTTTCAGAATTAATTGAAATTTTCTAATTGATCGAATAATGTGGCACTACATGGCGCAGTAGGGTCTATTTGAACCCTGTCTATGCCTAGGGTTTAGTGAATCTACTCAATCCCCAGCAAAAGCCTGATATCCCTCTACTTATCCACATCCCCTCTGGTCTTCTCTCTCCCCTCTTCATGTCCAAGAAGTTGGGCATCCATCTGGTGCTTGTCCAAGGCGTGGTGGCTCCTTGATCAGAAGGCTGTAGGGATTTGTCGAGAAGCTGCTGCTCCAGCTTCAGAAGATCTTTTAAAGATCTTCCAGATCAGATCTAGATCTGATTTTTGGAGCAGAGATTTATAAGGAGAAGATGATCCAGATCTTACTTGAGTAGATACCGATAGAGGCCAGACGACTGTGTGGCTATTTTTGAACCTCGCACATTGCTGCGATCATCTACAGGGTAATCTAGTTACCCTAGAGGTATTTCTCTAATCCTCAAGTTTTAGATTTAATTTTAGATTAAATATTAGATAATAAAAATCAAATCTAATAGATCTTAGATCTGAAATAAAGTAGAATATTTTTTTTAAAAATATTTCATCCCAGATCTCATTAGATCTGGAAGATCCTATAAGAAAAAAGCCGGTTTTCCCCTTCAACTGGTATTAGAGCCAGGTTGATGGCTCTATTTCAGATCTAATTTAGATCTAATTTTTATTTTTATTTATCTGATATTAATAGATTTCAGATGTTACATCAGATATGATAGGATCTGAAATTAAAAAAAATTAAAATTAAATCTAAGTAGATCTAACATGTATGAGATGCATGACTAGACTAAGAATAGTTTAAACTATGAATAGTCTTGAAGTTTTATATTTTAATATAATTAAAATATAAATTAGATCTAATTTATTCTTTGATTTTTTGATGTTATAAATATTATATTCAGATCAAAAAATAAAAAATAAAATTTAATTAATTCATAAGATTGATCTGCTGCATGTCTAGACTAGTTATAGAATTGATCTAGTAACTGTCTAGAATAGATTTTATATTAAATAGTTTAATTTAAATCTTGTTTTTTAGATGTTACATGTGATGTATCAGATCTGAAAGCATGCTAATTAGATCAGATTTTAATACATGAGATGTATGCAAAGCATGTATAAGTTAGATCTGAAATTATATATGTGATATGTAACTTAGATCTAACTAGTTTTGTAGTTAAATCAATATTTCTGATTAAGATATTCCTTATGACCGTTCGATCATAAGAATAAAGTAGGGTTTAAGACCCTCTCCTTCCATTCAATGGGGTGTTCTTATGGTGTGTAGGGGTGCTGCGCGTTCGTCCTTAATCAGAAATCAAACTTACTTTTCTGCAAAACTCTAGATCCTGAAATCCTAGGATTTATTTTATATGTTTTGTTTATGAATCTAAGACTTAATTAGTGAATTAAGCTTATAAAATTAAATTAGATCTAAAATTGAAAATTTCAGATCTAAGTCATTTTCATAAAATTAGGTTTGGGCTTGGGTAGCTCAATTAGGTCTAGCAGTTGATCAAACCGAATTAAAAGTTGGTTAGGTGGGATCATGAAAGCTAATAATTGACCAACCTAATAGGATTAAGTCTAGGTTAAGGTCGAATCACATTCATATGTGACTCGATCAAGTTAAGACCTAATTTGGCTCAGTGGTTAGAGCCTGGATTGTAGGCTAATCCAATTGGTTCTGGTTCGACAATTTGGTGTCTAGGGTAAGTTGGGTAGATATGATCGAATGGTTTTTGAGCTACTCGACTCGAATGTGTTCTTGTTGAGTTAATGGCATATCCCTCCCACCGATCTCACTTATCTGGCTATATGTGTTGATCCAGTTTTGATTTGAGGTGACTAACAATTCGAGCTAACCCATGCCACTAGGTTAGTCATAATTGTTATGACTATGTCAAGTTAAATTTAATGAGATCTAAATTAAATCTTCCTAAAAAAATATTAAGTCTAAGGTCTTCTACCATTGTGGATGTGCGGGCCCTTTCTGGGGTTGATTGTTCTTAGCTGGTTACAGTGGTTCAGTTGCACCAAAAAAATGCAACCATGTCCATTAGGCATTGGATGCTACGGATTAGAGGATGGGTTGTGCTCAATATTTCGGATACGATGAGGGACTCAATCAGGAATCTAGTTCGTGCAAATGGTGGGTCTGACTTAACTAAGGATTGGAGCAATATTCCAGGCATGGTGAGCTTCATGAATTAGAGATCAAGTTTTGGATGCACCATGATTAGAGAATCATTGGACAAGAGTTGTCTACTCATCGGTTGACCCATCACCAATAACTGTTAGGTGAGGTGGTGAGCCAGTCGGTGAGACTGCACCACCCACTAGAAATCACTAATCACGAAGATTTTTACATCTTTACCTAGGGAGTGTAGGGATCTGAGAAAATAATGAAAGCCTAATTTATTTAAAAATGAAACTCTTAAACAAATTGGTTAAGTCTGATTACAAAATCTAACTAGAAACTTTTGACTCTCTACAGAAAATATATCTGCATCCAACCCCCTGATCAAAATACTAGACACCCACAGATTGATTGGACTCAATTTCAAGGACTGGTTGAGGAACTATAAAATTATTCTGAATTTTGAGAAACTGACTCATGTCTTGGACCAGGACCCACTTGCCATGTCAGCACGTCCGACTGTTGAATAGATAGCGTCTTTGGAAAAGTGGATGAATGAAGATAATAAAGCCAGGTACTACATGTTGGGTGCAATGTCTGATGACTTGCAGCACCAGCATGAGAATATTATGACTATCCGTCAAATGTTGGCTCACCTACAAGAGTTGTTTGGTGAACAAAGTCATGCAGCCAAGTATCAAGTCTGCCAAAGACTTTTTAAGGCTAAAATACGTGATGGGCAGTCAGTCCAAGATCATTATTTGATAATGATCAAGGACTTTGAGGAGCTTGAGAAGCTCGGTATCATCTTAGACAAGGATTTTTAGATTGATGTGATCCTTCAGTCCTTGTCTGATGTATATGATCAGTTCATCATGAACTTTCATATGCATAAGATGCAGTGTACCTTGGTTGAGTTAATGAGCATGTTGGTTACAGCTGAGCTTTCTTTGAAGAGTTCAAAAGGCTCAGTCCTTACTGTGGAGCGGACTTCTTCCAAGAGAAAGTCTTTTGGAAAGAAGAAAAAGTCTACGAAGCAGCAGAAGATGGATGGAAAAAGAAAGAAGACAGAATCGAAGAAGAAGGCTGCTGAAAAGGGAAAATATTTTCACTACAATTCAGATGACCATTGGAAACGAAACTATCCTCAGTACCTGGCCACCCTGAAGAACAAGAAGGATGGTCCTTCTGGAGGTATGCTCGTTATAGAATCTAATCTTACGATTTTCTCTACATCCAGTTGGATACTTGACTCTGATTTTAGCGCTCATTTGTGCACTTCTATGCAAGGTCTTGAGGAGAGCAGGAGGCTGAGGGATGGGGATATGATCCTATGCATCGAAAATGAAGCAAGAGTTACTGCTGTGGCCGTGGGAACCTACCCTTTGCGATTATCATTAGGATTAGATTTAGTTCTTAGAGACTGTTATTATGTGCCTGCAGCAAGCAGAAATTTGATTTCTATTTCATGTTCAGCACAAGAAGGCTATGTGATTAGCTTTCATAAGGACCATTGTAACATATTTTATGAAAATAATAAAGTTGCAAATAGTTTTCTTATTAATGGTCTCTATCAGCTACATATTGATGCATCTGTATTTAATATCGAGCAAAATATGAATACCACAGGAATTAAAAAGCCTAGAGATAGTCTAAATGATAGGTATCTGTGGCACCTAAGGCTAGATCATATAGCGGAAGACAGGATTAAAAAATTAAAAAAATTTAGGCTATTGAGTCCGTTGACTTTCGAATCATATCCAGTTTATGAATCATGCCTTCAAGGCAAAATGATCAAGCTCCCTTTTGTGGGACATGGGAAAATGACCACAGACCTACTTGCCCTAGTACATACGGATGTATGCGGTCCATTTGATGTGCCAGTTAGAGGCAATTATGTCTACTTCATTATCTTTATCGATGATATATCTAGGTACAGGTATATATTTCTAATGAAATACAAGTCTGAAGCCTTTGAAAAGTTTAAAGAATTCAGACATGAAGTAGAAAAACAAACAGAAAAGCCTATTAAGGTTCTTCGATCAGATCGAGGAGGTGAATACCTTAATCGAAAGTTCCTAAACTATCTTAAGGACAATGGCATAGTCTCTCAATGAACTCCACCTGGAACACCACAACTCAACGGGGTTTCAGAATGGAGAAATCGGATCCTATTAGATATGGTCCGTTCTATGATGAGCTTCACGGATCTCCCTGAGTTTCTTTGGGGATATTGTCTCATGACAGCAATATATGTATTGAATAAAGTTTTCTCTAAAATCATTCCTACCACACCGTATGAGATATGGCATGGTAAGAAACCAAGTCTGAGTCATCTCAAAATTTGGGGTTGTCCAGCTCATGTCAAGAGACAGCAGGCGGACAAGTTAGAGTTCAAGTCTTTTAGAGCTCAGTTCATAGGATATCCTAAAGAGTCATCAGGATACTATTTTTATATTCCAGAAGATCACAATGTGATTGTGAATCGACATGCTATTTTTCTTGAAAAATAGTTTATTCAAGATAATGGCATCGGAAGAATAATTAAGCTCAAGGAGAATGTCTCCCAAGAGCAATGAGCTAAAGAACCTGAGGAACCCAATCAATTAGAATCAGTCCTAACACAACCTCTTCCACCTCATAGATCGACTAGGATTTTTCATCCTCCTGAAAAATACTTAGGTACTATACAAGAGGAAGTAGAGGAAATGTTCCTCACTGAAAATGGGACTCATGGTGATGACCCCAAGACCTATGACGAGGCGATATCAGATATCGACTTCGAGAAATGGTTAGAGGCAATGAGATCAGAAATTGACTCGATGCACTCAAACCAAGTCTGGACCTTGGTAGATCCATTTGAAGGTATTGTACCTATTAGGTGTAAATAGATCTTCAAGAGAAAGATAGGTGCAGATGGAAATGTAGAGATATTCAAAGCTAGGCTCATAGCGAAAGGTTATAGTCAGTGCGAAGGTATTGACTATCAGATACCTTTTCGTCCGTAGCCATGCTAAAATCCATCCGCACATTGCTTGCTGTTGTAGCCTATTTTGATTATGAAATATGACTGATGGACGTGAAAACGGTGTTCTTAAATGGATATCTTGAGGAAGATATCTATATGGAATAGCCGCTTGATTTTACATCCAGTGATGATGATCATAAGGTCTGCAAGCTGCAAAGGTCCATTTATGGACTTAAGCAAGCATCTCGGAGCTGGAATACTCATTTCAATGACATGATCAAAATATTTGGTTTCATCAAGAACGAGGAGGAACCATGTGTATTCAAGAAGGTCAATGGGAGCGCAGTTGTCTTCCTCATACTGTACGTTGATGACATCCTCCTAATTGAGAATGATATTTTCATGTTGATCTCAGTCAAAATATAGTTGTCTAAGGAGTTCTCTATGAAAGATCTAAGAGAAGCATCCTTTATACTGGGTATTAAGGTCTATAGAGATAGACCAAATAGGATGCTTGGACTTTCACAGAAGATGTACATAGAGGAGGTGCTAAAAAGGTTTAGCATGAAAAACTCCAAAAGAGGTTTATTACCTTTTAGACATGGCATTCATCTCTCTAAGAAGATGTGCCCTAGCACACCTGAGGAGATTGAACACATGAGCAAGATCCCTTATGCTTCGGTAATAGGAAGCTTCATATATGCCATGCTATATACACGACCTGATATAGCCCATACTGTGAGTGTCACAAGCAGATATCAGTCGAATCCAGGCGAAGAGCACTGGACTTCTGTGAAATGTATCCTTAAGTACTTGAGAAGGACTAAAGATATGTTTCTAGTCTTTGAGAATGGAGAACTCCAGGTTCAGGGATTTACAGACTCAGACTTTATGTTTGATATAGATGATCGAAAGTCGACATTTGGGAGTCTGTTCATTTGCAATGATGGTGCAGTTAGCTGGAAGAGTTCCAAGCAGATGGTGATTGCTGATTCCACCATGGAGGCAGAGTATATTACTGCATCAGAAGCTGAGAAGAAGGCATTCTAGTACAAGAAGTTTGCCGCAGAGCTTGGAGTGATGTCATCGAATGCCATCCCTCTTTACTGCGATAATAATGGCACCATAGCCCTAGCTAAGGAGCCAAGGTTTCACCAGAAGTCTAAGCATATCGAGCGGCGATTCCATCTGATTCGTGATTACCTCGAAAAGGATTATGTCGAGGTTAAGAGGGTCAACTCCATAGATAATGTGGCAGACCCACTGACAAAGCCATTAGGCCAGCAGAAGATCAAAGCCCACCTTAAGAAGATGGAACTTAGATATGTAGCCAATTGGTATTAGGTCAAGTGGGAGTTTGTTAGATGTGTGCCCTAGATGCCAGATTAGCTGACACATTCCTGTACAAATGTAAGGGCAAATTTATAATTTTGACTATAAATAAATAAAAGGGTTATTCTACTATCACATTGTGTACATTATGTCTGTGATACATCTTTTGACTTAGTAGGAATGTTAATTTATATTTTTAAGAGTTGAAAATTTAAGGCATGAATTTACATAACTAACTCATAAACAGCTCATGATCATAGGATCATCACGAGGATGGTAATTGATCTGGAAGGTTGGTGTATGATCGCTTCCTTAGGATAGATGTGTTTTGAGTCTACGGTGTGGAGACACCGAAGTGAGAGTACTGAGCGTGACCACCTCGAGCCGTCATAAGGAAGTCTACCTTCTCATCGATGACTAGCTCGATGCTGCAGCTGTGTGTCTAGTTCTTTGACCTAAGGTGCATCGACAGTTCACCTTGAGTATGTTATAGTTTGACTACACCATAACTCGATCTCCTAGCCATTCAAAATCCTGAGGTGTATGTTGGCTATAGCATATTCATTGTAGGAACCAGATTGCACCAAGATGGGATCTATCAACCGCGGTAGATGAGAGGAGTAGTCCTATGATGATCGAAAGATCGAGTCCTTAAGCCCATGGCAGAGTAAAATAATAGAAAAGAGTTTTTTATTGGGGTTTCACATCAGACTCAGATCGATCGATTGATTCATATGACTGATGTTGGGTTTGACGAGTTCACCTTAACCCTAATTCAGTCGGGACTCATGATAGAGAAACTCAATCACACAGGTTGCTGCATCGAGAGGTTCATCTTTATTTTTGATGGGTTGCCACCATATATTGTTAGGTGTCACTGGTGGATTTTAAGAGCAATTAAAGTGATATTGATGATTGATCATTCTAATTGTCTGAATCAGAAGAGTTCTGGTCCATCGAAAGGAGTTTCGATGATGTCGATGATGAGATCACGACATGTCTCATTACCATATAGAAATGAACCTAACTGGATCATACAAATAAGAGTTAGGGTCTAGATATCATTAATTGAGCTAGTCCAGTTCGATTGATTTGGATTAGATCTAATTAGGTTCAAGAAAATCGTGCTAGCACACGATTGAGCCTAACTTTCTCTTCGTGCCATCTTTTTCATCTTGACTGAGCCAAATGTGATTTGACTCACCCAGAGAACCTTGAGAAGATTTCTTTCAGTCTGACTGGAGCCAGTCCAGCTCAAAAAAGTCTTGTCTTAATTCATGAGATGAATTTTAGACAACACCTGCCAATTTCTGTCACCTGCCATTTTCGTTTTAGGACATTGGTCAAACATTGACTTATGGATCTTAAACTGAAGGCCACTTGGCAAGAGGTCATTGGAGAGTTTTTATGGAGTGTCCACCTGCTAAATTAGGCCTCAAAGTGGGCACCAAGATCAGATTGGGTGTGCACCCCAAGTGGATAAGGATAGAGTCCCATGAGATGAGGACTCTATGCCTTGATCGACTCAAACTGTTGGGCACCAATCTCACTATGTTTATCCAGTGTTGGCACCAACAGTAGGAGGGTTTGGTGGAGTTCTTATCTGATATGATCAGATAATATCACTCCACCAATCAAAATTTTTTCAGAATTAATTGAAATTTTTTGATTAGTCGAATGATGTGGCACTGCATGGCGCAGCAGGGTCTATTTAAACCCTGTCTGCACCTAGGGTTTAGTGAATCTGCTCAATCCCCAGAAAAGCCTGATATCCCTCTACTTCTTCATATCTCCTTTAGTCTTCTCTCTCCTCTCTTCACATCCAAGAAGTTGGGCATCCATCTGATGCTTGTCCAAGGTGTGGTGGCTCCCTGATCAGAAGGCTGCAGGAATTTATCAAGAAGCTGCTGCTCCAGCTTCAGAAGATCTTTTGAAGATCTTTCAGATCAGATCTAGATCTCATTTTTAGAGCAAAGATTTGCAAGGAGAAGATGATCTAGATCCTACTTAGTGGATACTGGTAGAGGCTAGACGACTGCATGGCTATTTTTGAACCTCAGGCATTGCTGCGATCAACTACAGGGTAATCTAGTTACCCTAGAGGTTTCTCTTTAATCTTCAAATTTTAGATTTAATTTTAGATTAAATATTAGATAATAAGAATCAAATCTAATAGAACTTATATCTGAAATAAAGTAAGATAATTTTTTTTAAAATATTCTGCCCCAGATCTCATTAGATCTGGAAGATCCTACAAGGAAAAAGTCAGTTTTTCCTTCATTCGGATCCTGAGAGGCAATGTACTGAGGACAGTTCCTCTTTCAGTGCCCCCGCTTCTTGCAAAAGAAGCATTCAGCTTGACTCTTATCAAGCTTGATCTTTTTGGTCTGGCCCTGCACTGATGTCCCAGCCTGAACTTGCACCTTCTTCACTTTCTTCTTCTTGTTCTTCTTCCCTTTCTCAAAGGATCGAGAACCAGAAGACGAACCTCCCACTAAGTTCACCGATTCTTTGTGGAGTTGGTGATCCTTCTCAAAGTTTTGAAGCAACCCCAGTAACCCATGGTAGTTTACTTCAGGCTTTGTCATTCTATAATGAGTGAGGAATGGGAGATAAGACTTGGGCAGAAAGTTCAGTGTTGCATCTTTCCCAAGCTGCTCATGCAAGGGAAAGTCGAGCTTGCTCAAACACTCCATCAGCTCGATATGTACAATACATGATCAGTGACAGAGGCACCATCCCACATTTTGGCATTGAAGATGGCACAACTAGTCTTGTGCCTCTCTACATCATCGGGTGTGCCAAAGGCATCCTCCAACACTTGAAGCATGTCCTTTGGCTGAGCCGTCTCAAATCTACGATTGAACTCATTGCTCATGGCAGCTAGCATGATGCAACGCACCATGATCTGATCACTGATCCACTTTTGGTAAGTCTCTTTAACTGTTTCACGTGCATTGGCAGCTGGATCCTCAGGTGCAGGATCCGTTATCACATATAGGATCCATTCATGCTCCAAGACTATCTTCAAGTTTCGGTACCAGCTATCGAAGTTGGGTCCCACCAACTTATCATTGTCCAACAATGATCGGAGCGATAGGAAAGTGGCCATATCTGCACAAAAAAAAATCATAACCTAATTAGTAATTGATTTATTAAATCTAAAGATTTGGACTTTAATCAAAAGATTTCTCCCACTATTTTATTCGAATTGGTAGCCTTTACCTCCAATTCGAGGAATTATCCTAATTCTTTAGTGGGTACTAGAATCCACTTAGACTGCACACAAGCCCAATTTTGGTTGGCCAACCCATGTACATCTAAGGATAGGTTCATAACCAATTATTTCTCTAAATAATTTTTAGTAATTTTAATTTTTCCCCAGTCCCTAATCAATAGGCTTTGGTCTCCACTGAAAAGGTCTGGTTAGGTCCAACCATTAATATGACCATATTTGGCCCATCTAGCTAATGAATGATTAGGCCCAACTTTGGTTGGCTAACCTAACCACCATTTAGAAAGATGCAGTCAAAAAATCATATTATGAATGATAATTCCATCAGCCGATAAGCACCAGGCTTTTGGGCCTCCAATGATTATCCAACTGATGGACCTATTATCATCCACTTAATGGGAGGCTATGATCTAGTTATCACCATAACTATTTTATTTTAAGGATCTAATAATTTTATAAGATTTAATTGATTTAGAGGAGGAGGTCAGATGAACCAGCTTATCATGATCCTCCCACTGGCTTCACCAAGTCAACTTAAGGGAGACCATTAAATCAGTCACACTGATTTACCTAGCTGACATGGGTCAGCTCGAATAGTCAAGTGATCCGATCAAAACATAATTTCACCAAGAGGCCAGATAAGTTCGATCGGTGGGAGGGTCTGTCAAAGCTTGCCTTAGACACCATCAGAAATGGCCAGGTAAGTGGGCTGCCAATTAAAAACTATCGGTCTGATTTATCTTAGACACCAACTGATTTAATTAGTTTTAATTAGATCAACCTAACAGTTCATGCTAGACCACTTAGTCAAGAATCAAGTCCATTTGGTTCTCGTTAAAGACATGGACTTGACCAACTACAACTATTGTAATTGATCTAGAGAATCCTTGACCTAATCTAAGACAACAATTGATTAGATTTAGTCAATTCTCTAATTAAGTCCATCTTTAATCTAACCTTAGGTCTAACCCAATTAATGGACCTAATTCCCACTAACCCATTAACCCAATGTGTTATGGTTTGTGTCTTAGGTTCTTCAATTCACAATCCTAGAACCTAATCAAATAACTTCTTAATTCTCAATTAAGTTTTGGGCTGAGGGTTGGGGTTCGATTTTTCGAAAATAATTTTTATGTTTATAAAATATTTTTACAACATGGTTCTTACCAACCAAGTTGCATATTTGATTCATAATCAAAATGCAAGTGAAATAAGCATAAAACTACTTTATATCTAATCTAAACAGGTTCATGTAATTGAAACAATTTTAACTTTAAACTGCGCCAATTTTTCAGACAAATATATGATGGTTCTTTGCATGAAAATTATTAACAAAAATATTATATTTTAGATTTAAATACCTTTTAAATCTAATAAATCATAAATTTAATCTAGATCATATCTAACAAATTTATGATTAAAGATAGATCTATACGAACTAGGACAACCTTTGCACTGTAAGAAATAAACCTTACAGCAGGACAACCTACAGTTCGTGATTGATCTAAAATTTTTAATTTCAGATTTAACAATCAGATTATAAATTAGATCTAATCTAATAAATAATCTAAGCATGTATAAATAATCATATAATAAACAACCTAGGCTCTGATACCAATTGAAGAAACTAGATCTAGGGTTTCAGGGTTAGATCTTGAAACTTTTTTAAGATCAGGCAGCGAAAGACTAAAATAAATTAAAATTTATCTTATAAAATTAGAGAATCCCTAGATCTAAGATCTTATTACATGATTATTATATGATATTAAATCAAAAATTAAAATATAAAGAGCAAGAGCTACATGTTGATCATATCAACATGTTTCTATACTACATCTAATGTATATAAAATATAATAGATCAGATATATTACCTTGCAAGTTAGACATTCTTACTTTGATGATCCGGGCTTGAGGATGATGTTGCAAGCCACACATACATCCGGCCTCTAGGAGTCATCCACACGAGCCCACGAATCACGATCAGAAGTCCTAGTCCAGGAAATCAGCACAATATGCTAGTACTGTGCTGATCCTTCTTCGATGGTCGATCAGATACCTCCTTCTTCTTGATTTGGACTCTTCCAAAGATGAAAAGTAGGAGAAGGAGTTTTAGATATGAGACACTCTCAGAAAACTCATAGATGGAGGAAGAAAAGAGGTGAACACAGCAACCCTAGAAGAAGATCCTCTTCTTCTTCTCTTTGCTCCAACCCAGACACATAGTTTTGTGTCTATTATATCTCCACACCCCAACACTCTTTATTTCTAATTTTCACACACCTCAAAGGTCTCTCAATTCTCTATAATAAAAAAAAATCTCAAAAAAAATTCATTTTAAATAATGAGATATGAAGAATCCTTGTCTTGGTCAAATACCTAGTCAAAGAAAATCCAAATAGGATAAGACAAGTGGTGCCCAACTCTTGGGTGCCTCCTCCTTCTTTTTCTACCATGGATCACCAGCAAAGGGTACATGATATGTGCCATAAAATCCACAAAAATTTTAGAAAAAATTTGAGTAAAATCAGTGCCATAAGGAAAGAGTTTTGGTTTCCTAAAATTCTATCTCATAGAATTTGAAATCCAAACTAATTCCTACTTTCACTTGGTCCACAACCACATTCCATATAAGAGAGAAAGAGAGAAAAGCTTTGGGCATGCATGAAAGTCTGGGAGAGAAGATTTTGTCACACAAAATAAGAGAGAGTGGGCGTGGGGGGCTAAGGTGGCGTAAGGTGGAATCCTAGTCTTTCTAGGATTCAATCTATGACTTGTTCAAATTTGGTTTCTCAAACCAAATCAAATCAAAATCAAATCAACCCAATTAAAATAGGTCTTAATCTAATTAAGAATTTAATTTAATCAAATTAAATTAGATTTAAATCTAATTTAATTTTTTAATCAAATTAAAAATTAGGTTGACCCAAGTCCTAATTGAACTAGGACTAGTTTTTTCTTGCACTTGGCTTATCCAATAAACTAATTAGACTTGATCCAATCAAGTACACACTAAATCTAATTAAATTATATTTAATTAAACTTAATCTCAGCCCATTGGCTTAATCAAATTAAGCCAATTAGCAATTAAATTGCTAATCAATCCTCCTGCAACACTTGCACTAGGTTAAATGTCAATCATATTGATCGTTTAACCCTAGAATGATTCTTAATCGTTAATCAACCATCTGATCGGATCATAAACTCTAATATATGTGACCTCATAGGTTCGAACCTAAGTCAATAGTATAGAAATAAATTTTTATACCAATCGAAGTAACCATCTAGCAATGGTACCCGACGGTCGGATAGGTCGAATGTGTAGAACAATATTTTTAGAACCCATATGGATATAGTTTCCCTATAATTCATCTCCTTGACTAAAATGCTCATAGGACACCTCAGAGTTCAACTGTCAATTTTGATCAGGTTGTCCACATTGTATTTCAAAATATCAAATCTATTTGATGGATTATCCTGATCAAGGTTTTGCTAAATTGAAATACAGCGAGTCATTCTTCTCCAACTCTTGGAGTGGTCAATCCCATCTTGATCATACTCTGACTTTGTAAGTACTTGACTGTGTCCAGAAGCCTTCCATCACTGAATTAGAATTCAGTTAGTTAGTACCAAAGCATAGTGAGTTGCTTGCAAGTTACTGAGGTGATTTCAGGTCTAAGGGACACTTATACCTATATCTCATCAGAGACATTTTCGACAGCAGAATGCTTTGGAGTTGGTCATGTTCAATGATGATGTACCCTTACATCTCACCTGTATGTCATACCAATATTTCTACACTCCTTGGTTAAGAGGACAACCAACCCATATGGCCTACAGCGACCTATGCTCGATAGAAGCTATCGTCCTTATTAACTGCCTATTATTTGATCATGAACAGTTTTAAGGACTAATCGATAAATCCTCTCTTTATCAAATCTAAATAGTCCTAAGAACTTCATCACAACAATGAAGTTCATTAGAAGATGAAAACTTGTGATGAAAATATCAAAAATATATTTTATTTATTAACAAATCAATTACAATACAAGGTTGTTCAACCATCAACAGGTTGACGATTGACTTTTGGGATATATTTTCCAACACAAAAAACCCCCAAGAGAAATCAAAAGGAGAGAGGGGGACCGTGCAGTACTAGAGAAGGCTGAAGATCATCAAGAGAGATGGGAGGTTGTGGCTTGATTAGGGTTTGGCTCGATACCATGTGCAAAATAGAGTAGAGAAAAATCAATTATATATTTCATTTAGCCTCTAAAATACTTTTATAGGCACTATTCAACATGGTAAGAACCTCATATACATGGTTATAATCTAATATGGTTATAACCATAATACATACTGAATTTTCTCTAACAATATATGGTTATAACCTAATATGTTATAACCATATTACATATTAAATTTTCTCTAACAATATATGGTTATAACCTAATATGTTATAATCATATTACATACTAAATTTTCTTTAACAATATGTGGTTATAACCTAATTTGGTTATGACCATATTCCATACTATATTTTCTAACAATCTCGATGTCTGTCAAAATTACAGATAAAAAGTTTAATGAGAAGCATTATGCTAAATGGCGTAAAACCATCAAGATGTTTCTTATGGGTATAGAGAAGGAAGAACACCTAACAGCTAATCCACATGACGAGTTTGTTGTGCAAGACAAGTGGTTATGAGATGACAATCGGCTTTATGGTATGATTGAGAAAACTCTAACTAAATTAGTAAAACATGTTCTTTCTGTTAGATATATGTCCTAGAAGTCAATATGATTGACACATTGTAATAAATTTAGGATACATGATAGGATCAAGATGCTATCGTTAGGACACCATGATTATCAATCAAATTCTGACTTCAATAAAAATTAAAAATATCTAGAAAGTAGTGAGTTGGATCGAATCCACAGAGAAGGTAGGATTTTGATTTGAAATCTTTGATTTTACAAAAAAAAAAGTTAGAGAAAGTAATTTAAGTCAGAAAATAAAAATTAAAAGTGTAAAAAATAAATCAGGTACTAAGATCTACTAACTAGATCCTAGCATCTATTTGCAATAAAAATAAATAATAAAAATTTAAAAAATATAAAAATAAATTGGTACTAAGATCTACTAATTAGATCCTAGCATCTATATGCAAAAAAATAAAAGACAGGAATTTAAAGTACAGAAAAATAAATTTTGCATTAATTAAAGTTTGAATTCAAGTATAAAAAATTTAAAAGGAATAATAAAATAAAATAAAAATAAAACTATAACAAGGATCTGAAGTTGATCAGCTAAGCCTTATCGAGAAGATGGTTGATGACCTCTCCATCTTCCATCGTACTCCGTAGAGCAAACTGGCTTCTCTCCTTCTTTTTCTTGGGTCCTTAAAGCTATTTAATTTTTTCTCTATTTTTTTCTACACTTTCTACTCAATTTTTTTGCTCACAATACTTATTCTTGGACCTCCTATTTATAGATAAATTTTTCATAATTTTTTGATAGAAAAAGGAGTCTTAAAATCCTTAGAAATCATATTAATCTCCTTAGAAATATTCTTAACCATCGGATGGAGCTTGAACCGCCCAGATCTGATCAAAATCCATAGTTTTAATCCTTATCAAAGTCAGATCGAATCACAGCCATCTAATCGCACCTAGGATTGGTTTTAGATCATCGGATCATGCTGATAATCTCTTATTCTCAGTCGGGAGCATCCTCAGCCATCAGATCTCATGATGGATTTATTTTCGGCCATCCGATCGTGCAAAAAATTTTTTTATAAACCAACAATGAATAGCAGCTGTTGGATCGATCTTCAGATTAAATCTCAGCTGTTGGATGGTGCAAAATAGCTTTTGCTGCCCGTAGACCGTGCCTATGGACCGCATAGCATTTTCGATGGACTGCACCTTAGCTTTGTGGACTGAGCGACCGGTCCACCGTACACCGAAGGCTATTTTATTTATTTTTTAGAGTATTTTAGTTTCATTTTCACTTCGATTTTTATCTAAAAAATTAGAAAAAATATGCATCAAATTTCTCAATTTTTTTTTTCATTTTGGTGTTTAAATTGTTCAATTAAATTAACATCTATTTTTTTATAAATATATCTAATTTCATATTTTTTTAAAATTACTTATTTTTTAAGAAAATTTAATAAATTCATGAAATTAAGATTTTTAAGAAGATGTTAGCACCATAAATTATCAAAAATACCTACAATAAATATAAAAATATACCACTTATCACACTCCCTAACTTGAACTTTGTTCATCCTCGAGTAAAGAAAGAATTTAGAATTAAGTATGTTTAACTTAAAGTTTTGAATTTTACCAAACAATTTTCAAAAAACTATTGATATTCAATAGAGTGTAAATGAGGTATGTCATTGGGATATTAATACTAGTCAATATAAGAGTTAAACTAAAAATATTAAATTTTTTTTGAATTTTTTCAAATTATCTCTACCTTTATCTCCAAATCATTCACCTTTATATGGACAAGTATATTGTTACTTCTGTCCTTCATTTATTGATTGATTTTTTTTTCTCTTTTTTTTTTTAAACGTTGTACTGCTATTGAGTGTCTTAACCCCTTAAGCTTTCTGTTTGACCCATGTAGCAAGTTTTTAGTCAATGACTTCCAAACCAGATGACTTTAGAAAATTAGGTATAAAATACCCCTCAAACCTACTTGCTCGAATCAAACAGGCTACGAGTTAAAACTATCTTTACAACAAAGCTTCTTTACCCTTCATACCTTTTGATGCAAAACTCAATTCTTGCTTAGGCAAAGAGGCTCGATTACTCAGCATGAAGTACTTGAATTTTTTTTTTTTGAATATATAAAGAAATGTATAGTTACTTTACACAAGCCCATAAGAAGTAAACTCTTCTTTGATGCTAGTAGAAAAAATTAGAAATGCTTAAAGAAAACTATTTAAGTTCTAAACTAAATTCTTTATTGAGTTTTCTTAATACTTGATTCCTCAATATCTCACAAACTCTCTGATCTGTACATCAATTTTCTTTTAAAAATGCTTGATTTAACTTGATTCTTAAGTATAATCAGATACTTAAATACTAAATATTAACATACTTGAGGACTTAAAAGATTTTTTTTATTCTCCCCCCCAACTTAATCAACATTGTCCTCAATAGAGTAGGAAAAATGAACGATGCATGTAAAGAGAAAGAAAAGGAGAGATATCATCTGATCCATAAGTCTTTTCAAAACTGATTCTCCCCCCTACTTAGCCAAGATTATTTTCAGATCTCTACAAAAGACACAAAGCAAAACTCGATTATCCTAAACAAAATACAAAAGAAAGCAAAGGCAAAAGCAAAAATTAAAAACTTGAAAACTGGGTTGCCTCCTAGAAAGCTAACTAAGTTTATCGTCTTCAGCTAGACCATGCTGCTCAGTTTAGTGTGGGTCTGTTAATGCTATTTGATCAATATTTTGATTTAATGATATCCCTTCTATGTATGGTTTTAATCTTTGACCATTTACCTTAAAGAAATTTTCAGATTTAGGATCATAAAGTTTGATTGCACCATGTGGGAATACTTGATTTACAATATAAGGTCCATCCCATCAAGATCTTAATTTTCCTAGAAATAATTTTAGCCTTGAATTAAATAACCAAACTTGTTGATTTGGCTCAATGGTTTTCCTCGAAATATGTTTGTCATGAAAGGCTTTCATTTTTTCTTTATAAATTTATGAATTTTCATAAACCTCTTGTCTCAATTCATCCAATTCACTCAATTGCAGCATCCGGTTGAAACCAGCTTGTTTTAAATCAAAATTTAATTGCTTAATTGCCCAATATGCTTTGTGTTCAAGTTCTACCAGAAGATGACATGCTTTTTCATAAATCAATCTATAGGGAGACATACCAATAGGATTTTTATAAGTTATCCTATAAGTCCATAATGCATCATCTAATCGATCTGACCAATCTCTACGATCAGGCCTAATAGTCTTTTGCAGGATGTTCTTAATCTCCCTATTGGATACTTCAACTTGGCCACTTGTTTGCGGATGATATGGTGTAGCTATCTTATGCATGATCCCATACTTTCATAGCAAAGTTTGAAAATGGTGGTTTGTGAAGTGGGTACCTCCGTCGCTAATGATAGCACATGGAAATCCAAACCTAAAAAAGATATTTCTTTAGACAAATTTTATGACTACTTTATGATCATTGGTTCGTATTGCTATTGCCTCAATCCATTTAGAAATATAGTCAATGGCCACCAAAATATATTCAAAACCATTGGAGGGTAGAAAAGGTCCCATAAAATCAATTCTCCAAATATCAAAAATTTCAACTACCAAGATGAGATTCAAAGGCATCAT
Organism: Elaeis guineensis; assembly: GCF_000442705.2. Taxonomy (NCBI): domain Eukaryota; kingdom Viridiplantae; phylum Streptophyta; class Magnoliopsida; order Arecales; family Arecaceae; genus Elaeis; species Elaeis guineensis. The sequence goes on along the minus strand of NC_026004.2, from coordinate 41,463,081 downwards.
ATTTTTCTTTGAAATATTTTCTAATGCTTGACATTTGAGACATTTTTGGCTAAAATTATAAGCATCCTTAAACAATGTGGGCCAGTAAAATCCGCTTTGCAATACTTTGGCCACAGTTTTTTGTCCAAAAAAATATCCTCCACAAGCAAGAGTATGATAAAATTTCAAGATACTCAATTGTTCAGTCTCAAGAACACATCTACGAATGATTTGATCAGCACAAATTCAAAAAAGCTCAGGATCTTCCCAAAGATAATACTTGATTTGAGAAAAGAATCAATCCTTTTCATTTTTAGACCAACCATCAAGAATTTGTCCAACTGCTAAGTAATTCACAATATCTGCAAACCAAGGGGCCTTTGTATGTGAAACTACCAGAAATTGTTCATTTGAAAAAGATTCTCCAATTGATGCAGGTTCACAATATTTAACTATGATCCTTGATAGGTGGTCTGCTACAATATTTTCAGATCCCTTCTTATCTTGAATTTTAATATCAAACTCTTGTAGCAGTAAAATCCATCTAATCAATCATGGTTTGGCATCTTTCTTTGAGAGCAGATATCTCAAAGCCGTGTGATCTGAATAAATCATGATTTTTGATCCTAACAGGTATGATCAAAACTTCTCCAAGGCAAATACTACAGCTAGTAACTCTTTCTCGGTTGTGGTATAATTCATCTGAGCTTCATTCAGAGTTCTACTAGCATAGTAAATCACTACAGGATATTTGTTTACCCTTTGGCCCAAGATAGCTCCTATGGCAAAATCAGAAGCATCGCATATGATCTCAAAAGGTAGTGACCAGTCTGATGGTTGGATGATTGGAGCTTTGGTCACAGCTTCTTTTAGAAACTCATAAGCTTTAAGACATTCTTCATCAAAGTTAAAGGAGACATCCTTAGCAAGCAAATTACATAAAGGGTGGGATGTTTTAGAAAAGTCTTTGATGAAAGGATGGTAAAATCCTACATGACCAAGGAAAGATCGAATTTGTTTGACAGAAGTGGGTAGAGAAAGTTTAGAAATCAGTTTAACCTTTGCTCTATCAACCTCAATCCCTCTCTTGGAAATAATATACCCCAATACAATTCCTTCTTTAACCATAAAATGGCTCTTCTCCCAACTTAAAACTAAATTAGCCTCAATGCATCATTTTAATATTTTTTCCAAATTGTTGACAAACTTTTGAAAGATTCTCCAAAGACTGAAAAATCATCCATAAATATCTCTAGAAAATCTCCTACCATGTCTAAAAATATTGACATCATGCACCTTTGAAAAGTTGCGAGTGTATTACATAATCCAAAAGGCATTCTACGGAAAGCAAAGGTTCTATAGGGACATGTGAAGGTGGTCTTTTCCTGATCTCCTAGATAGATTGCTATCTGATTGTATCCTGAGTATCCATATAAAAAGCAAAAATATTGTTGGCCAGCTAATCTCTCTAAGATTTGGTCAATAAAGGGTAAGGGAAAATGATCCTTACGGGTGGCTGCATTAAGTTTTCTATAATCTATGCAGACATGCCATCCAGTAGAAAGTCGCGTTGGTACAAGTTCTCCATGGTCAGTGCGGACAACCGTGAGTCCAGATTTCTTTAGAACGACTTGAGTGGGACTCATCCAGTGGCTGTCAGAAATAAGATAAATGATACCAGCATCTAACCATTTAATTACCTCCTTCTTGACTACATCTTGTATATTTGGGTTGAGCTATCTTTGCATTTCTCGGATGGGTTTGATATTATCCTCTGTGTAAATATGGTGCATGCATATTGATGGACTAATACTTTTTAAATCAGCAACGGTCCAACCTATGGCCTCTCTATGTGCTTTTAATACATTTAACAATTGGTCTTCCTGTTCATGGGTTAGGTCAGAGGCAATGATTATTAGTAGAGTTTTCTCAGGTCCTAAAAATGCATACTTGAGTGATTCAGACAAAAGTTTCAGTTCAAGTTGTGGTGGGGCCTGGATTGAAGGACGTAATGGTTCAAATTTTAACTTAGGTAAAGGCTCAATTTTTATTGACCAAAGTAGTGATTGTGCTAAATGAGGTGAATCAAGCAAGGCATTCACCTCCTGATCTTGGATTTCATCATTGAATTCATCTTAAATATCATCTTCTTTCAAATCTAAGGAGAAATTAGTTTCAACTATCTCATCTATCAGATCAATTAATGAACAGCTTTTTTCCTTTTAAGCATACTTCGAGGCATTAAAAATATTGATTCTCACCTTTTGATCCCCAAAAGAAATATCCATAGCTCTTGTTTTACAATTAATATTGGCATTGACAGTGGCCAGGAATGGGTGACCTAAAATTATGGGATTTTGATTCAACTCTTGGGATGGTTCCATATCAAGTATGAGAAAGTTTACTGGAAAATAGCATGTATTGACTTTAACTATAACATCCTCAATCAGACCACGTGGAGTCTTGATAGATCTATCAGCTAGTTGTAAAATAACCAACGTGGGTTTCAGTTCTCCTATCCCAAATTTTTCATAGACTGAGGTTAGAAGTAGGTTGACACTAGCTCCTAAGTCTAACAAGACTCGGTCCAAGGTGATGCCTCCTATAACACATGAAATCAAAGGAGCACCAAGATCTTTTATTTTCTGAGGTAATGGATTTAACAAGATTGCACTAACATCCTCAGATAACATGATTCTCTTTATTGTTCGTAGCTCATGCTTTTGGGTGTAAAGTTCTTTAAGAAATTTAGCATAGGCTAGGACATGTTGAATTGCATCGAGGAGGGGTAGATTAATGTGAACTTATTTAAACAACTCCATCAGTTCCTCATTGCTTGCTCCTTGCTTTTTACAGGAAGAACCAGCTTCTAAGGCTGAAGAAAATGGGACTTTGGGTCTATATGTCTCGGGTAACTCATCTGCTTTCTTTTTTTCTTTATCTTTTCTGTTTAGATCAGTAGCAATTTCTAGCTTTGTTTCTTCTATCGGGTTAGTCTCAGTTCTAATCTATTTTTTCAAATTTTTATTTGGGCTGGCATCAGTACTAGCTTCTCTCACCTGATCTTGGTATGGGTCTTTAAGAATCCTACCACTTCTAAGTTCAGTAATTGCTTTGGCATTTTCAAATTGAGGATTCTTAGATGGGATATTGGATTGATGACTAGGTCCAGGTGGTTGATGAGTGGATGGGTTGTTCCTAGGATTTGGCACTGGTTGGCTTGAGAGTTGACCTGGTTCTCTCCTTATGGTAGACTCAGCTAATTATCCTATTTATGCTTCTAGCCTAGCGATAAATTATTGTTGGATCACGATCAATTGTTGTAGTTGGTTTAATCTATCATCAGCTAGATTCGTCTGTTGAGGAGGTAGGTATGATGGCTGATTTTGATATGGTGGCTGGATAGATTGACTGGGTTGACCTCTATTGTAGGCATAATTCTGGTATGGAGGCTTACTCTGAAAGTTTTGCAAAGAAAGAATTTGGGTCTGAGCCTAAGTTTGTTGGGGTCTCCATGAAAAATTAGGATGGTTCCTCCAGCCTGAATTATATGTGTTAGAGAATGGATCATTGACAGGTTTGGAGTAACCTTGGGCAGCTTGAACTTGTTCTTGAATGAAAGATGAAAATTGTGTAGCCGTAGGATATTTGTTCATATGATGGGCTGGGCTAGCATAGATAGAACAAATCTCCTAATAATTAGGTGGTGGTGTATATTGTGCAGGAGATTGTTGACCTGATGCTAGGAACTGATCAGATTTCTGGGCAAGAAGGTCGACTTTATCTAATCTTTGGGCTATTAGGTTCAGATCGGCCTTAGGACTAGAGTCTGTTTGCTTGATCTCAAAAATTTCTGCCCGCTTTTGGTGAGGGATTGATCTTTCATAGGAGGATAATGAAGCATGATTGATTAAATTTTTACTTAAAGTTTCAAATAAAGTATAGGCTTCATCCTCACTTTTACTCATGAATGCACCCCCACAAGATGCATCTACCATCTGTCTGTATTGGTCACCTAAATCCTCATAAAAAGTTTGAACAATTTGGCACTTAGATAGACCATGGTGTGGGCATTTTCTAAGAAGTTTTTTAAGTCTCTCCCATGATTCATGAATTTGTTCTCCTGAAAGCTGAGCAAATCCAGTGATGGCTCACCTCATGGTGTTGGTTCGACCTATGGGATAGAATTTCTTAAGAAACTCATGTTGCATTTCAGCCCAAGTTTGGATTGGTCTCCCTATTGTGCCAAGCCAGTACTTGGCTTTGTCTTTAAGTGAGAAAGGGAATAAGGTCAATCTAAGTGCATCATCAGTAAAATTTTGAATTTTCATCATGGAACAAATTTCTAAGAACTCATCCAGATGCTTGTAAGGATCTTCATTAGTATTCCCATAGAAAGACGGGAGCATTTGGATTGTGGTCGACTTGATCTCATAGTAGCTTGTTGGGATATCAAGTAAGTGGATATAAGTCGATAGGTTATAGGTGGAAGGAATAAAATATTCCTTCATCTGTCTAGGTGGTTCTCTAGGATCTCCAGCCATCTAATTTTCAGGTTTAATATGAATCAACCGTTCAATCTCAAGATTGGATTCAACTAGGTCAGGATAGAGAGATCTTCTACCTTGCATATACCAGTGCAAACCCTAATGTATGATTCAAGTTTTGTTTTTGTTTTGTTTTGCTTTGTTTTTTTATTTTATTTTTTTTATTTTTAAGAGAAAAAGGAGAGAGAAGAAAGAAAGAGCCCTAGACCTAAATACGTAAGGTGGGAAGAATTAGTTATGGTTTAGTGTTAATTATAATCAAGTTAGCAAACAATTAAACCTAGACACCTATAGATTTTTTTAGACCTAACAGTTTGATGTAGAGTGGCTTAGCTTAAATGCAAATTGGATTTGTTCTCACTTGCTTCAACTAACCAGGTAAGAGGTGGGATCATGGGGGTCCCCCCGTTGCTTGCTTTAGACATCAATTGAATTGGTCAGGTAAGCTAACAAAACCAATTAAATAACCATAAATCCACTTAAGCTGAGCTTTTATAACCTCTAGCCTTAGACACAAGTTTCAGGAGTGAGTCCGGACTTACTTTGCATTTGACTTGACCACAATACTCAGAACTAAACTCGATTAATACTAGGGGCTAATGTCTACTTGATTTTAGTTAGGCTAGGGTTAATGTGGGATGCTGGTTGGTTATTTTTGGGCCAAAAAAAGGTGATGAAATCCCCACCTTATCTTGTTATAGGTGTTGTCCTTAAATTGATTTGAGATGAATATGCACAATCAATTTCAAACAAGAGGTTCTATGCGACTAAATTAGATGCATGAAACTCATAAAACTTGAAAGCTTACCTTGTCTCCAGCGATCACCAAAAAAAAATCTACAATGATGAATGCTCCTAAAAATTAAGTTTCTACTCTTGTCATATAATTTTTATTAGGTTTATGTGGATGAATTTTAAGTTAATTAAAAAAATAGTAATTAATATTAAAAAAAATAGTTAAGGCTAGGGTTAGGATTGATCTCATCAACTTGGAAGCTTTCTATCTCCCTTTTTTTTTTGAATTTTTAATTTTTTTTGTAAAAAGATAAAAAAAGTTAGTAAGCAATAGTCACAACAAAACCAAAAAAATCAAACATTAAAATTGATGCCTTCTCCGGCAACGGTGCCAAAAGTTTGATAGGGTCAAGATGCTATCGTTAGGATACCGTGATTATCAATCAAATTCTGACTTCAATAAAAATTAAAAATATGTAAAAAATAGTGAGTCAGGTCAAATCCACAGAGAAGGTGGGAGTTTGATTTGAAATCTTTGATTTTACAAAAAAAAATAAAATTTTGGAGAAAGTAATTTAAGTCAGAAAATAAAAATTAAAAGTATAAAAAATAAATTGGATACTAAGATCTACTAACTAGATCCTAGCATCTACTTACAATAAAAATAAATAACAAAAATTTAAAAAGCATAAAAATAAATTGGTACTAAGATCTACTAATTAGATCTTAGCATCTATGTGCAAAAAAATAAAAGACAGGAATTTAAAGTGCAGAAAAATAAATTTTGCATTAATTGAAATTAAAATTTAAGTATAAAAAATTTAAAAGAAATAATAAAATAAAATAAAAATAAAATTATAACAAGAATCTGAAGTTGATCAGTCAAGCCTCATCAAGAAGATGGTTGATGACCTCTCCATCTTTAATCATACTCCGTAGAGCGAACCAGCTTCTCTCCTTCTTTTCCTTGGGTTCCTAAAGCTATTTAATTTTTTTTTTATTTTTTTCTATACTTTTTACTCAATTTTTTCTGCTCACAAAGCTTATTCCCGGATCCTCTATTTATAGATGAATTTTTCATAATTTTTTGGTAGGAAAAGGAGTCTTAAAACTCTTAGAAATCATATTAATCCTCTTAAGAATATTTCTAGCCATCGGATGGAGCTTGAACCGCCCAGATCTGATCAAAATCCATAGTTTTAATCCTTATCAAAGTTGGATCGAACCATAGTCATCCGATCGCACCTGAGATTGGTTTTGGACCATCGAATCATGCTGATAATCTCTTATTCTCAGTCGGGAGCATCCTCAGCCATCGGATCTCATGATGGATTTATTTTTGGCTGTCCGATCATGGCAAAAAATCCTCTTATAAACCGACAATGAACAACAGCCGTTGGATCGATCTTCGGATTAAATCTCAGCCATTGGATGGCGCAAAATAGCTTCCACTACCCGTAGACCGCACCTGTGGACCGCATAGCATTTTCGGTGGACTGCGCCCTGGCTCCGTGGATCGAGCGGCTGGTCCACCGTACACCGAAGGCTATTTTTTTTTATTTTTAGGATATTTTAGCTCTATTTTTGCTTCGATTTTCATCTGAAAAATTAGAAAAAATATGCATTAAATTTTTCAAAAATTTTTCTTCATTTTGATGTTTAAATTACTCAATTAAATTAACATCTATTTTTTATAAATATATCTAATTTTATATTTTTTTCAAAATTATTTATTTTTTAAGAAAATTCAATAAATTTATGAAATTAGGATTTTTAAGAAGATGTTAGCACCATAAATTATCAAAAATACCTACAATAAATATAAAAATATATCACTTATCAATAGAATTTTGTACTTAATACTTTGATTTGATCAATAAAAGAGCAAATTTATTTTTCATTCAAGTGTGATGTGTCCTTAAATCATCCATGAAATTAGTTTTGATATATATTCTCAAGGTGTTGAGAATTAGAGATATGTATTTAATTTTTAAATACTTTCGATCATAGGATCATCATGAGGACGGGAATCAATTCGAATAGACTGAGATATAAATTACTTCCTTCGAGATAGATGAATCTCTGGTCTACTGTATAGAGACACTGGATGATGAGTGTGGATAGTTGTTAGAGAACAACTAGCACTAAGCGTGATCATATGAGAGATCACTTGAATTTCTACTCGATTATCAGTGATCATCTCGATGCTGTAGTTGTGTGACTAATCCTTTGATCTGAGATGGTACTGCTATTCGTAGTGAGGCTGCTAGAGTTTGATTGATACATAAATATGGATCTCAATGAGTCCTTGTAGTGGATATTGACAATAGTTGGTCCACTGTAGGAGTAGGGTGTGCATCAAGATAGAATCTACCAATCTTGGTAGAAAGAAGTAGTTCTATAGAATTTGAAAAGCTAAGTCTGAGAATCTGTGACCACAGTAGTATGATTGATTGAAAAGAGTTTTCATAGAAGTTACAACTGGATTTGAGCTAATTGAATCTATCATATGACTGAAGTTGAGGTTTGACGATTTATCTATGATCTATCATCTAGTCAGGACTCACGATAGAAGGACTGAATCACACGTCAACTACACCTAGAGGTTCATTTTAGTTCTACTAGATTGCCACTATATACTGCAAGGTATCATTGATGGATTGTGAGAGCTCACTAGGGTTGTTCTGAATTGACAATCTTTAATGAGTTAGAGTGAAATTGTTCCGACCCATTGAAAAAAGTTTCAATGATACTTTGATAGAGATCATTGTATATCTCACTACCAGATAGAATTAAATCTATGGGGTCACACAATAAAGGGATTAGGCCTGAAATTAGCAATTGAGCTTATGAAGTATCAATTGGATTTAGAGAACTTCGATTGGATTCAAGGTAACCTTACTAGCATATGGTTGGACCCAATTCCTCCTTCTATTTAGATTTCTTATTTGATAAGATAATTTAAATTTAATTACCTGCTAATAATCTACATGAATTAAATTTATGAGACTCTAATTATTGGATGTCTAAGATTTTGGATCATATGAATTAAGGATGCAGGTCTCTTATTAATTTTTTTGATAGTTTATCTTGGGCACCACCTTGATTTGATCAAGTTGGGCGTGTCCTATGATTAGAAGGTCTCTTGATCTTATATGGGGCATCCCTTGGATATGTTTTGGAGTGTGAAATAATGGGTGCAAGGGATCCAATTATTGGCACCTAAAAGGTCTCCTAAAGTAAGTTGGATAACTTAAGTTATTAGAAAATCTAATGCAAGTAGGACTTGCATTATGAGATTGAATAAGATTCAATCCTCATACTTATTCAAAGGGACCTTCCCTAAAGTCCCTAGAACATCCAAACCAGCAGCCGCACGCCACCTTTGGAGATTCCCACGCCCTTTCTTCCTCTCCCTCTCTTCTCTCCTTGGCATCCTACACGCCCCATATTTTGGGACGTCCCAAGCTCTTCCACGCCAAGGCTTTGGGCATCTTCTTCTTTGCTAGTTTCTGGTATCTAGCAGCAGCACAAAGCAAGAAGAAAGGTTAGAGAAGAAAAGAAGAAGAAGATCAAGGAAAGAGATCAAATGTTGATCGTGATTCAGGCTTCGTTCAGATTCAGCAGACTAAATTTTTTTAGAGAAAAAAATTTAATTTTTAGAAGACTGTTCTAGGCCAATCCTGAGTAGATATCTATAGAGGTCGGATACTTATACGGCTAAAAAAAAATCTCTTCTCTTTCAGATCCAGATTCAAAAAAAAAGATTATAAAATAGGTATGTGAATTGATCACAATCTGAATTTTGGCATATGTCAATTTCAGCACATGAACTAAATCTTTGTGATTTTATGTTTTATATATGCATGATTTAGATTAAAAGTATTTTAATCTTATATTTTACTGTGATGTTTAAAAAATAAAATTTTGAAACACACATGCATGCCCCTAACCTCAAATTTCAACTGTGGTATCAGAGCCATGGATTTCATATTACTAAAATTATCATACATATTTTGAAAAAAATTTCAAAATTTAATTTTTCTTGATACATGAGATGTATAGATAAATTTTAGAATCTAAAATTTAATTTTGAGTTTAATTTTAGTACATATATTTGATATATGAAAGTATGTATTGATCTGAATTTTGATCTAGAAAGAGTTCTAGTTCATGTTAATATGATACATAGATACTGTTGGGTTCTGGTGACGCAGCGGAATATAGATTTTAAAAATTTTAATATGTATTCAAGAATTAAAAATAAAGTTTAACAATTAAATTAGAGTATCAGAACTCAAATACCTTAGGAACACCTTGATGATTGCGATCAAATATCAAAAACATACATATCAGGAAGAGACCAGAAGTCATATACCAATGAAAAGATCATGATCTAATAATTTTGAGATCTCTATAATACTCCAAAGAAGCCCTCCAATGATAATCCACACAGGATTCATCAGGGCCCTTCTCAACTCGATATAGTGCTGCAGCCTTCTTTGCAAGCTCGCTGCCGATCATCATTCGCAAGAACTGATTGCACCACCGCTTGTACGCCTTCATGACCTCTACTAGGATCTCTTTAGGAATGCTTTTTCAAAGGATCTCACTACACATAAATCAGATTTTATGTTCAACACATGAACAATCTGATTTTTAGACAAGCATCTCATGCTTTCTATTTTCTCTGTTTCCTTCCTTTCTATTTTTCTCTCCCTTTTTCCTTTGTCTTTATCCCAAATTTTTCTCTCTTTTTGCTCTTATTCCCATGCCTAATCTCAGCCAAAATTGGCATGTTGAACTAAGGTGTAGCACCCCTTTTAAATAGATAAGGATGGGTGACACCATGGGATGCCAATCTCTTGGCATTAAACATTCCACGCTATGAAATAATTTTTTGCATGGAATACAAAGCAATAAGATATGGAATAAAAAGTGATTCACAAGCAAAAGGACTCTTCCTCTGCTAAAAAAAATCAGAATGCCATCATATGGCACGAGGGAAAGGGAATGGTGCAAAAATTCAAGTCCTTAACACTTAAGACTCTTCCACATTCAATGCATAAAAGAAGGGGCGTCCCATTTAATTTGGCATTTAAATTCCTTGCCAGAGAAGGACTCTTCCTTCTCTTCCACATCCCACATCCCAAGGCTCCATCTGATGGTGCACAAAATAATGGGATGTGTGGAAACATGTAAGGAAATTAAGAGAAGTAAAAGAGAAGGACTTCTCTTCTCCAATGCCAAAATAAATGTGGCATCCCAAAAATTTTTGATGTGTAAATTCCTTCCAATAGAAGGACTCCTCCTCCTCTTCCATGCCCCATATCCCAAGTGCCATCACATGACACGAGGATTAATGAAAAATGCGTGGAACTTGAAAGAAATTAAGATACCCTATTAAGGACTCTTCCTTCTTAACACCAAAATAAATGGGGCATGCCAATTTTCTCTTGCATGGCTTTTGGTGTGGAGGAGGTTTATTCATATGGAACTCTTCCATATAAATCAGATAAACTAATTAATAATTAGATGGTTTAAACCCAATCACATTAGGTCAAGGCAACAAGCAAAGGGTTAGTACAAACATATTTGCACTGAACCCAATTGAAAACTTGGGTTAATTCATGTGCTAGTAATTTAATTAATCCATTAAATTTATAATAAATCTAAATAGATTGGATCAAAATTAAATTCTTATTGTGTATGATCTATTGGGTTTCAAATCTAGCCAGCAGTGGACTAAGACTTTAGACGTAACCCTAATTTGATTGGATTAGGTCCGCTCAAGAGTCTCGATCAACTAGGACTCTTCATAATTGATTCTTGAATTAAACTCTTTTAATTCTGACCAGTCCACAAGTTAAGATTGACATCTAGCAACATGTCATGACTATCCAGAATATCTAAAATTTGATATAAATACCAAAATTATTCTTCCGTGGTGAGTTACCATACAATTCAATCCTTCGATCACACAACATCCCGAAAAGATCATGGGTATAAAAATATATCGAACCCAAATATCTATTCATATGTATCTCGATCTGATGATGTGACTTGATTGATGAATCAATAGAAATCATTTCTACTGTTCATCCCTGCTCTGACCAGAGACTCTCAGAGTCATCATCCTATGAGATCACATGGGATGTTCTTCCTCCTACAAGGAGTGATCGATTTCTTATTGACCACTCACAACCTCCATGCACACTTCACCATACTCAGAATATCCCACACACATCTCAAAATGGTGTGCTAGGGAACAAACCAAAGTAAAGGTCCATGTACATAAGGTACCATGGTGATCTGAGGTTAAAGGATCACATGCACCACTCCCACTGAAGAACCATCTATTAACATGCTGTAAAGCTCTATCAGAAGTTCTTCGTGTGGGTCAGTTTCGTGAACTCATTCTCTAATGAGCACCTACATCTTTGTATTAGTGTCACCACACAAGTAATTATGAGATCAACCACTCTCTCCATCGAGCACACATAGGATGTACCGATCTTATCGACATCATTAATCTCCAACTCGATGATCCAATGATTAAAAATATTTTAGATTGAGGCTATCAAGATTTTAGATCTCACTGGCATGATCTTATCATGGCCCTAAAATCATTACCCTAATCTATGAAATTTATCATAATCATAAAAATATGATGCAGCAAATGATAAAATATAATATCTCATAAATAAAATAATTAATGTCATGTAAATGAGTAGGAAGAAAATAAAGAAAAATCTCTTCACATCTCCATACGATTGGCTTGTAAGGCACTATTCTTTCAGATGCATGCATGAAACCTAAAATTTTATATGATCTAAATTTTGATTCATATATGTGATATATGATTGCATATTTAGATTTGGTCTTTGCATGTATTATAGATTAAATTATTTAATCTATGTATATTCTACTGTAAAATTTTTGAAAATGCATGCATATCATGCATCACGCTTTCCTTCAGAAACAAAGTCAACCTTAAGAAGATCAACTGAAAGGAGAACTTGATTGATCCATTAACTAAAGCAAATGGATTTAAAGAGTTCAATGATCACAAATGGAAGATGAATATTTGATACAATCTGATTGGCTTTAATCCAAGTGGGTGTTGTTGAAAAATATGTCCTAAAGCCAATCATCTAGGTTGTAGATGATTATGCTCTATACAAATATATGAATTATAAAATGATAAATATTATCTAACAGATTCATCATAAGGAATATATCTTTCAAAATAGAACTCATATGTTATGATGAAGTTCTTAGAACTACTACCAAAATGATAAAAGAGGATTTATCATGTGGTTCTTAAATCTTGCTCATGACCAAATGATACAATTATTACAAGGATGATAATTGTATCAAGTGCAAGTTATTGTATGCCATCTTAGTTGGTTGTTCTCCTAATCAAGATGTGTGGTGACACGGATATGGCATACGAGTGATATGTAGGAGTACATTTTACTGAGCGTGACCATTTTTAGAGCACTCTGCTGTCAAGGACTGCTCTGATGGGAAATGGGTATAAGTGTCCCTTAGACTTGAGGCTGTCTTGGTGACTTGCAAGCAACTCACTGTGCTTTGATGCCAGACTATCTGAATTTTTAATTCGATAATGGAAGATTATTGGGTACAGTTAAGTACTTATAAAATTTGAGTGTGAGTCAAGATGGGATTGATTGCTCCAAGTAAAATTAGAGATGATGCATCACTGTGTTTCAATTTAGCAAAACTTTGATCAAAATAGTCCTAGTGAGGAGTCACAGAATTTTTAAGATTGAGATACAATGTGGACCATTTTTTCTGGATTGACAGTTTAACCCTTAGTCATCTTTGAGCATCAAGTATCAAAGAGATGAATTATACAGTAACTATATCCACATGGGTTCTAGAGTATTGCTGGACATATATTTGGTCTATCCAGACATCGGGTCTCATTGCTAGATAGTTTCATCAATTAATACAAAAATTATTCCTGTGCTACCGGCTTAGGTTAAACCTATGGAGTCATATATATAGAAGTACTTGTCTGATCAAATGGCTGGTCAACGATTATGAATCGTTGAAGGATTTAATTATCAATTTGATTGATGATTAATCCTATGCAAAGATTATAATAAAATATTTACTAATAGTTAGTAAATTAGAAAAATAATTAATTAATAATATAATTATTAATTAGATCAATTTGATTGAGCAATGAGGAATGGATTAGATCTAATTGAATTGGATTCAATTAGATTGGTTTTGGATTGATGGATGCATCTCTATTGAATAATAAAGATTATTCTAATTGATCTCAAGGATGCATGAATGTGAAATTATTTTATATAGATTTTGATTGAATCAATCTCTATTGGATAATAGGCTTGATTGGATCAAGCCCTATTATCAAATAGCTTTCTTGATCGCAATCAAGAATCATTCTCTGGATCAATAGGGTTTTAATTTAACTAATTATAAATTTAATTGAAGCCTAATAATTGGGCTAGGATCCATTAATTAGTTTATTATAATTAATTTCTAAGTTAGTTAGGATTGGGTTCAAGAATTAGTTAGAATTTGATCAAGATCTTGAATCCTATTTGGAATAGGACTAAACCCAAACCCCATGTGCCATCTTAATATCCAAGCCCCACTTTTTTTTAACATGAAAAAAGAAACCCCATGCCCCACTAAGATGTGCACTCTCTTTTCTCTCTTCCATGCGTGAAAAAGGAGGCGTCCCTCCCTTCTCCATGTCGCCCAAAACAAGAAGGGGGCGTCCAAGAGTTGGACGCCCCAACATCCAACATGCAACATCCCCTTTCTCCTCTTCTTCTTGGAGTGTTTTATGAAATTTTTATTGCTAGTTTTTGGGCATTAAAGAGAGGCTTCTCTGCTAGTTTTACAATAGAAAAATTGAAGAAAAAAAGTTCTTTCCAACAAGAGAAAGAGAGAGAAGAAAAAGGGTCTTCTTTCTTGTGCGCAACCTTGAAGAAGAAGGAGTTCTTATTTCAGATTTTTTTTTTAATTTTTTTTAAAAATAAAAATTAGATTAGATATTATTTTTAATATAAATATTTGAATAAAAAATATCAAAAAAGTTTGGTTGGATGTTTGGAGCTTCTTGGAGTTCTAGATCAAAGAAAAAGATGGATCTTCTTTATTGTGTGCAGTCTTGAAGGAGTTATTCTTCTAATTTTTTTTAAGATAAAAATTAGATTAGATCTAATTTTTAATATGAAGATTTAAAAAAAAAATATCAAAAAAATTTGGTTGGGTGTTTGAGACTTTTTGGAGTTTTCGATCAAGAAGAAAAAGGGAGAAGAAGAGAGAAGAATGGTTCTTCTCTTGGGTCTCTCTTTTGGATTCTTCTAGGGCTCAAGATCTTCTATAATTTTTAACATAAAAAATTAGATTAGATCTAATTTTTATCATACAAAATTAGAGAAGAAAAGTTCTTCTCAAAGGTATGAAAGGTGGAGAGAAAGGTTCTCTCTTATGCATGAAAAATTGAGAAGAAAGGGTTCTTCTCTTGATCTCTATTGTAGAGATCCGATGCATAGATCTAGGAAGAGAAAGAGAGGGTCTCTTTATTCTTCATCTTCATCATATTCCTCTTCGATCAGTCAAAGGATGGTGTCTTCATGAGCTAGCACTTTCGAAAAGATCGATCAGTATAAGGACTTCATATGGATACCCGTAGAGGTTGGACACGTGTGCGGCTGCCAAGCATCATGAAGAACCATTTATCATAGATTTCATATGCGGTGATCTACTACCCACGCTTAGTTATGAAGTTTTAAATTCAATTAATATTTAGATATAATCTAAATATAAATTAGATATGATCAGTACTTACTGAATTTCAGTTATGGATACATGCATATTAGTTCATGTCATAGATCCTGTATGATGATTTTAGATTTGATCTATGTATGCATTGTAGATTAAATTATTTAATCTATGTATATTCTACTATAAATTTTCAAAAATACATGCACATCACCCACGATGCTTCCCTTCAAAAGATGGATATACGATACTGTATTGATTGGCTTTAGGCCAAGTGAGAGTTGTTGGGAGTTATGTCCCAAAGCCAATTGTTAGTCTATTGATGGTTGTGCTAAAAGTATAAATATATATAAATTAATAAATTAATAAAATTATTATTTAACTTTTTTTATCATAAAGTACTGTACATCTTCCTAATGAACTCCAATTATTGTGATAAAGTTTTTAGGACTATCTTTATCGATATAGGAGGATATGTCATTTAGTCCTTAAATTTAGTTCACAACCAAATGATACACTATTACTAAGATGATAGCATTTATCGAGTGTGGGTTATTGTGTATCATATACATTGGTTGTTCTCATAATCAAGTGGTATGGAGACACTGGTATGACATAAAAATGAGATGTAGGAGTACATCTCATTTAATGGAACCAACTACTGGGCATTCTGCTATCAAGAGTAGCTCGTAAAGGATATGGATATAAGTGTCCCTCCGATCTAAGATCACTATGGTGACTTATAAACAACTTACTATACTTTGATATCGGACTACCTGAATTTTTAATTCAGTGATGGAAGATTTTTAGGTACAGTCAAGTACTTGCAAAGTCGGTGTGTGAGTCAAGATAGAATTGACCCTTCCGAATAAGTAAGAATTAATGCATCAGTGTGTTCTAATTTAGTAAAATATTAATCAGGATAATCCATGTGATAGACTTGAAAGGTTGAGACATAATGTGATTGACAAATTAAGATTGATAGTTAAACTCTAGATCACCTTGAGCATTAGGATCAAAGGGATGAATTATACAATAACCATATGCCAATAGGTTCATGAATGATGCTTTGCAATCTTTTGACCTATCCGAACGTCGAGTCTCATTACTAGATGGTTACATCGATTAGTTCAAAAAATTATTTCTATGCTATCGGTTTAGGTTTGAACCTATGGGATAAAATTTTTGACTGATCATGTGGCTGATCAATGATTTAGAATCATTCTAGGGTTTAATCGTCAATTCGATTGATGGTTAATCTTGTGCAAAAGTTGTAATAAATTAATTCACTAATTATTAGTGTTGGTGCAAAAATCCATCGGCGTCGGAGAAGCTGGAGTCGAGGGAGTCGCGGTCGCCGTAGGGGCCTGCAAAGAAAGTCTAAACCAGAGTTGGAGGTGCTCTGGCAAGATCCTCCGACGCTCAAGTCAGTTCTCTGCTTCAACAAGAATGGAGTGCTCGAACGAAAATTTTAGTAGAGTTTCGAGATAGAAATTAAAGCTTAGAGAATAACGTATCTGGGGTCCCCTTTTTATAGGTGGAGGGTGCAACAGACTGATAGTGACGTTTGTAATCGCCTAATAGTGGGCCGTTCGGGGTCAGGAGGAGTTTGTTATGAAGAGTAGTGGAGTGTAGTCGTGGCTATCACTGTGGCCTGCCACGTGGAGCCTGTTGCGGAGAGTGGAGCAGTGTCCGTTGTCACGACTTGCCAGAGAGTGGTGGAGCCGTGCGGAATCCGTCGCAGGAAGTGGAGCAGAGTCGTGGCCATTACTGTGGCCTGCTAGGGAGTCCAGGCCTATCGGTCGAAGCTCGGTTGAGATGTCTGGCGGAGAGAGGTAGCTATCCATCTGAGAGGAGCTCGGATGTTGCTGGCGAGCCTCTTACCGTTGGGTGCCTTGGGCATTAATACCGCAGGCGAGGGCCATT
This sequence comes from Elaeis guineensis, assembly GCF_000442705.2. Taxonomy (NCBI): domain Eukaryota; kingdom Viridiplantae; phylum Streptophyta; class Magnoliopsida; order Arecales; family Arecaceae; genus Elaeis; species Elaeis guineensis. The sequence continues at coordinate 41,446,102 of NC_026004.2, read as the reverse complement.
TGCTGTAGGAGCTCGGTCAGAGGCTTTACGTAGACGAAGTTCGGTTTCATGCAGAATTCGACAGAGGGTCGATCGGTAGTGGATGTCGGATGGCACTGGAGAGGTTCATCTGCTGGAGGGGTCCGACTGCTGGAGTCCATGTGTCGTAGGAGTTCGTCCGAAATATATCCGTTACAGAAGTTCGGTCGGAGTTCGATCTCCGTAAAAGTTCGGATGGGGATCATTTGTCGAGGAAGCTCGGTCGAAGCCTGCAATAGAAGCTCGGAGTAGATCGCTTGCAGTAGAAGCTCGGAGTAGATCGCTTGCAGTAGAAGCTCGGAGTCTGGCCCTTGTAGGAGCTCGGATGAGGTCTACCTGCAACAGGAGTTCAGGGCGGAAGTCCGCCTCCCGTAGGAGCCCGGACGAAGGCTACCTGCAGTCGGAGTTCGGGGAAGAAGTCTGGCTCCCGTAGGAGCTCGGATGAAGTCTACCTGTTCGGGGAAGAAGTCTGGCTCCCGTAGGAGCCCGGATGAAGTCTACCTGCAGTCGGAGTTCGGGGAAGAAGTCCGGCTCCCGTAGGAGCCCGAATGAAGGCTACCTGCAGCCAGAGTTCGGGGAAGAAGTCCGACTCCCGTAGGACCCCGGACGGAGTCTAGAAGGTGGTCGACCACCGTAGAAACTTGGATGGAGTCCGTCCGTCATGGAGAATCCGATCGACACTGGTGGGGGTTTATCCATCGGCAGAACTCGGGAACGTTGTGGAGGCTCAGCCGTCGGAGAGGTTCAGAAAGATGTTGCCAAAGGTCGGACGTCGGTAGAATCTCTGGAGGGTCACTCCTGACACGAACTTCGGCTGGGAGGTATTTTATACCCAACACCAGTCCCCCTATTTTCGAGTTTGAGTTTCGAATGAAGGAAGTACAGAGAAATTTTTAAAGCCGAAGTTGCCCCCTTGAATCCTGTGCACGACCGCCCTCGAAAATCCAGGCATTTAATGCGCGTGTGCTAGAGTCTTTTCAAATCGGAGCGATCTGAAGAGACCTTTCGAAATTCTCGCTGGAGCATTATCCCAGGTATGGTACAGTAATGGCTTTGTCAGCTGTCAGCTGCTTTTAGCCGCCCGTTATGATGAGTGGGACACGTGGCGAACATGGGTCGGCCTGGGGAGATCCATGATCATTATAGCGCCGGATCCCAGGGTCTATTTAAACCCGCCTTTCTGCCTCCAAGAGTTTCATTCTGCCTGAAAGTCCTGTTGGTGCCCGCCTTCTCTCTGAGAGCTCTGACCTTCCTTGGTGTCCGCTTTGGCCCTAGGTGTTCTTCGAGTCATCCCTGTCCCTGCGCCTCTGCATCCTTCGGAGCGACTTAGATTAGTCCCGAAACTTTCGTTCCTTCTCTTGCCATCTAGGTGCCCCTTCTCCTCCATTTTTCTTCTACTGCATTCTTCTTGTTAGGTCCCCCACGAACCTTTCGGCTCTTATTTTGCCTGATCTCTTCGGGATTTTTAGGGTTCTTGCTTGAAATATCTTCTGGCACCTCCGCCTCTAGCGGTTCTAGGAGCTCGTCTACCTCAGTCCCCCAGAACCCTCATGTTGTAGATGAACCCACATCTAGGGCTGGGCCTCATCCAATTTTTGCGTCGGGCGCCATTCCCTATTATCTGACTCCGGATAAACTTTTACTGATAAAGGTTCAGTATGGAGTTCCTCCGGAGTACGATCTGGAGCTTCCCGATCCCGCCGACTGGGCCAGCACCCCCCCACCTGGCCGTTTCTGCCTGTACCAGGAGGCCTTCCGCACTGGGCTCCGACTTTCGCTTCCACCCTTCGTCGTCACTATTTTCCATTTTCTAGACATTTCTTTAGCTTCAGTCGCATCGAATTCCTTTAGATTTTTGATAGGGTTCCTCTCCTTTTGCCACGTAGTCGAAGTTCAGCCATCTTTTTCTTTATTTAGGTATTTTTACACCTTCAAGCGCCACCCCTCAGCAAAGGACTGGTGGTACTTCTCCCCTCAATTCGGCAAGAAGGGGTTGCTGAAAGGTGCTCCCTCTTCTATCCATAACTGGAAGGGGAAGTACCTCTACGTCCAATATCCGACCTTAAAACTGGGATTGCCCCCTTGGGGCTCCCTGAGGGACTCTGTCCGCCGAGCTCCTAGCCTGGGGGAGGACGACCTTCAGGCCACCCGAAAGCTTTTTAGTTATCCAACTCCTTCCCTTCCCAACCTTCTGAAGGAGCAGTTTCTGTTCAACATCGGCTTGAGTCCCCTGGATCCTGCGAGTATTCTATCTTTCCTTTCTTCTTCTTTTCTTCGTCTCTTCTCCCCTTTCTCTCCTTTTTTTTTTTTTGACTACGCATCACCTCTTCCTTTTTCATCCCATTGCTGATCTCTTTTTCTCTCTCTTCTTTTTTTTTTTTTTTTTTTTTAGAAATGAACGTCAAAGTAGCACGGATGCTTGTCAGGGGCCTTAAGGTTCACAAAAGAAAAGGCACTGCGGCCTCCGGGTCGGCAAAGAAGGCCAGAACGGAGGAAACGAGCTCGACAACGCCTGCCCAGGTGGCTCTCACGATCGATGTTCCTTCAGACGCCGAGCCTCCGGCTCCCTGGCCTCTTCAAGGAGTTCTCCCGCTGAGGTTCTTTCTTCGAGGGCCCGCTTCGAGGAGGTGCCAGGGGTTGAGAGGTGGAGGAGAAAGAAGATGGTGGCCCGCAGGGTGAGCAGCCACCGAGCCACCATCGAAGAATCCCACGGTTCTGAAGAAGAGCCGGTGGAGAATCCCTTTAATGATAGGAACCTGATAAAGCGACTGATCGACGGCTGCATCCTGCCCGAAGTCATCCAGAGGATCGTTCGTGTCAATCCCGAACAGCGAGTTTGGGACTCTCTAGGGTCCTTTCTCGAGGTAAATAGATTCACTTTCCTCCTTCTTCTCACTCCTTCATTTAATTAACTTCTCAACTTTTAGTCTGACCTCCTGGCCACCCTTGCAGATCAGGCACCAGCTCCTTGCCAACATCGAGGCGACGAATCGGGCGAGGAGGGATGCCATCCAGGCGGAGGGTCATCAGGCTGAAGCCGTCCGCCTCAAGGAAAAGGCTGCCGAGCTAGCCAACCTCCAAGAGGCCCTTGAGAAAGAAAAGCAGGCCTCGGAGGAGATGGTGAGGAAGGCGGAGGCTGAGGTCGCAAATTTGATGGAGCAGATTTCGGTTATGATCTCGGAGGCCAGGGTCCAAGCGGTGGAGGAGTTCAAGGCCTCTGCGGATATGAGAGACCTGAACGTCAAGTTCGGCCAAGATGCATTCATCAAAGGGTTTGAGCTCTGCCAAGAAAAGATGGTCAAGAAATTTCTCAAGCTCGACCTCAGCTTTTTGGATGAGGCATCTGAAGATGAAGCCGGACCCTCTCCTACTGTCGCTGCCACTGCAGCCCCCTTTCCAAGAACACTGAGCTTCCCAACTCCTACTTCGGAGGTCTGAGACCTCTGACTTTGTATTTTTCTTTTACTGTGATTTTTCTTTTCTCTTTTATCTTTAAGAAACATTCATTCAATAAAATTGGGTTTCTCCTTATGGGGGGCTTCTCTACTCTTTTCTTTTTTCTTTCTGCAATGAGCCGTGCCTTGACGCTTTTGTCCCCCGATGGCAGCGTCCTGCCGAAGCACTTCCCTTGCCATAGGGAGTTTTGCTGAAGTCCACGATCCAACATCTAAGGAAGAAAGTTCATCATGTAACAAAAAAGTCGAAGGAGATGGAGGACGAACTTCGCAGGTTGAGAGAGAGCCACTCTGAGGCCACTGTGGAGGCCACCTACTTTCAGAACCTCCACGTGAAGGGGATCATGGAGTACAGCTGGAGGAAAGCAAACTTCGAGAAGGAGCTCGAGAAACATAAGAAGCACGCCAGCGATCGATCTTGGGCTCAAGCTTCCAAGATCAGCTCTCTCAGAGTGGAGCTATCGGCTGCGTAGGAGAAGATCAGCCAGTTGGAAGGAAGCTCGTCCTGGCTTTTGACTCGGGCCGACTGCGACCAAGAATGGTAGAAGAAGTTCTCCGACCTTCAGCAACAGCTCTAGGATGCCGAGGTGAACTATAATGCATACCGGGCCGACTGGTGCAAGCAGGTGGATGACTACAGGGGGAAGCTCAGGATGGCGACCGACGAGGTTGCCTGCCTTCAAAGGCAGTTATCTGAAGGAGCTCAGTTTGCTCCTGTTCGGGATCCCGACGAACTCCAATCCCTGAGAGGAACCATAGAAGAGCTATCTATCACCCTTGGGGAGGGGAAGGCCGAGCTGCAGTAGTTGAAGATCCAGCTGGTATACGAGCAGCAGACAGTCAAGGATGTGGAGGCAGAATCTGAGGTCCTGAGAAAGAGGCTCCGAGAGGCAGAGAACGAAAGCCAACGATTTCATCGGAGGTATATGGAGATTCTAATGAGGGAGAAAGAATTGGAAGAAGAAGTCGAGAGCTTAAGGCACTCCCTGATGAGGGTCGAAGCCGAAAGTTCGAAGTCGGAAGAAGCCGGGCCCCCTTAGGGCTCTTTTTGCCTTTCGTCCTTCTATGTGTCTTCTTTTGCCGTTTGTTTGTTTTTTTTTTTTGGCCTTCTGGGCTATGTAACGCATACTTTACTAACGAAATGAAAAGAAGATCTTTGTTACCTCGCCCGTGCGTCGTGTTGAATTGTCGTCCACCGGACTTCTTTCATTTTTTGTCCCGTTCGATGCCGATGTTGTCTAGAGGTTCCTGGTCGTCGCCACGTCGGCTTGCTTTTCTTGTCATCTTTCTTCTTCAGCCTCAAGGGCTCTGTAATGCATACTTAGTTAATGACATGAGAAGGAAATTTTTCGTTACCTCTTTTACTCACGTGTTGAATTATCGTTTGCTGAGCTTCTTTCGGCTTTTGCCTTGCTTGATATCGATGCCATTCGGAGGTACCCGATTACCGTCGCATTGACCCATCCTTTTGTTTATGGCTGTAGATTTGTCCAGGACCATTCGAGTTTGATGCCTCCTTTCAAAGTTCGAGCTCGGAGGTCTGAGCTTCTCGTCGCCCCGAGGAAGCCATCTTATCCTTGGCCTGTGTTGAGAGCTCTCTTGGAGACCAAGGATTTTGATAAGAACCCCAATCCTCGCTGAGACGAGGCTCCCTGTATCTTTGATGTAATTTGTTTTCCATTTATCGCTGATGCAGTTCGTCGCTTTCTTTTTTAACCCCCCTCCCCTTTTTCTTTTTCTTTTCTTGAGTAAGGGTTTTTCCTCTGCTCTTAGTGGGGTCGCGGGAGCATGGAGGGGCCACTGAGAAGGTTCCCTTTTTCATATCTGGTCTTGAATGACCAGACCTTAATTGGTGTCAGGATGAGGTCCTTCCCCTATTTCTGATGTAATCAATTTCAGCTCAGGTTAGGACGTGGTTCTTCTCCTATTCCTAACAGGGCTGTGGGGGCACATATGGGCATTGCAGGGCCTCTCCCTCCATCCAGTCTAAGAGTAACCGGGCCTTCGACTTGTTGGGAAATACGTCCTAAAAACCAATCATCAAGCTATTGACGGTTGAGCAATCAAGTATTGTAATTGATTTGTTAATAAATAAAATATATTTGGCATCTTCATCATAAGCTTTCATCTTCTAATGAACTCCATTGTTATGATGAAGTCCTTAGGACTATTTAAGTTCAATAAAGAGAGGATTTATCGATTAGTTCTTAAAACTGTTCACGACCAAATGATAAACTATTAATAAGGACGATAGCTTCTATCGAGCATAGGTCGCTATAGGCCATATGGGTTGGTTGTCCTCTTAACCAAGGAGTGTGGAGATATTGGTATGGCATACAGGTGAGATGTAAGGGTACATCGTCATTGAACATGACCAACTCTAGAGCATTCTGCTGTCGAAAATGTCTCTGATGGGATATAGGTATAAGTGTCGCTTAGACTTGAGATCGCCTCAGTGACTTGCAAGCAACTCACTGTGCTTTGGTACTGGACTAACTGAATTTCTAATTTAGGGACGGAAGGCTTCTGGGCACAGTCAAGTACTTGCGAAGTCAGAGTGTGATCGAGATGGGATTGACCACTCCAAGAGTTGGAGAAGAATGAGTTGCTGTATTTCAATTTAGCAAAACCTTGGCCAGGGTAATCCATTAGATGGATTTGATATTTTGAAATACACTGTGGACAACTTGATCAGAGTTGACAGTTGAACTCTGGGGTGTCCTATGATCATTTTGGTCAAGGGGATGAATTATATGAAAACTATATCCGCATGGGTTCTAAGGATGTTGTTCTACACATTCAACCTATCCGATCGTCGGGTACCATTGCTAGATGGTCACTTTGATTGGTACAAAAATTTATTTATGTGCTACCAGCTTAGGTTCAGACCTATGAGGTCACACACATTAGAGTTCATGATCTGATCGGATGGTTGATCAATGATTAAGAATCATTCTAGGGTTAAATGATCAATACGATTGACATTTAACCCAGTGCAAGTGTTGCAGGAGGATCGATTAGCAATTCGATTGCTAATTGGCTTAATTTGATTAAGCCAATGGGCTGAGATTAAGTCTAATTAAATATGATTTAATTAGATTTAGTTTAGACTTGATTGGATCAAGTCCAATTGATTTATTGGATAAGCCAAGTACAAGGAAAAACTAGTCCTAGTTCAACTAGGACTTGGGTCAATCTAATTTCTAATTTGATTAGAAAATTAAATCAGATTTAAATATAATTTAATCTGATTAAATTAGATTTTTAATTAGGTTAAGACCTATTTTAATTAGGTTGATCTAATTTTGGTTTGATTTAGTTTGGAAAACCAAATTAAAACAAGTCATAAGATAGAATCCTAGTAAGACTAGAATTCCACCTTGCACCACATAAGCCTTCCCCACGCCCTCTCTCTTATTCAACACCAATCTCCACTTATTTTGTGCGACAAAAGCCCTCTCCCAGGTCTCTCCCACGTTCTCAAAAGGTCTCCTCTCTTCTTTCTTACATGGAAGGTGGTTTGGATGAAATCAAAAAGGAATAAGTTTGGATTTCAAATTCTATGAGAAAGAGTTTCAGAAATCCAAAACTCTTTCAATTTTGCATCGAATTTATTCAAATTTTTTTTAGAATTTTTATGGCTTTTAGGGTACACATTATGCACCCTTTTATAGTGATCTATGCATGAAAATATGGAGGAGGTGCTCAAGAGTTAGGCACCCCTTAACTTGCCATGTTTGGATAAGCCTTGACTAGGTATTTGACCTAGACAAAGACTCTATTATATATCTCTATATAAGATGAGTTTCTTTATGAAATTTTTGAAGAAGATAGAGATCTAAGAGACCTTTGTTCCATCCAAAAAATAGAGAGAAATACCTTTGGGTCGTGGAGATATAAAAGACACAAGTTAGGGTGTCTAGAGAGAAAAACGAGAAGAAGAAGAGGGTCTTCTTCTAGGGTTATTTGTTTTCATATCTTTTCTCCCTCCATCTTGAGTTTTCTGAGAGCGTCTCAGATCTGAAACTCCTCCTTCTACTTTTCATCTTTGGAAGAGTCCAAATCAAGAAGAAGGAGGCACCTGATCAACCATCAAAGAAGGATCAGCGCAGTACTAGCATACTGTGCTGATTTTCTGAAGCAGGACTTCTGATCGAGATTCATGGGCTCGTGTGGATGACTCCTAGAGGCCGGATGCATGTGCAGCTTGCAACATTATCCTCAAGCCCGGATCAGCGAGGTTAGAACGTCTAACTTGCAAGGTAATAGATCTGATCTATTGTTTAATACATACATTAGATGTAGTATAGAAACATGTTGATATGATCAACATGTAGTTCATGCTATATTTATATATTTTAATTTTTGATTTAATACTATGTAATAATTATATAATAAGATCTTAGATCTAGAGATTCTCTAATTTTAAAATATAAATTTTTATTTATTTTAGTCTTTCGCTGTATGATCTTGAAAAAGTTTCAAGATCTAATCCTGAAACCCTAGATCTGGTTCCTACAATTGGTATCAGAGCCTAGGTTCTTTATTACATGATTATTTATACATGCTTAGATTATTTTTTAGATTAGATCTAATTTATAATCTGATTATTAAATCTTAAATTAAAATTTTAGATCAATCACGAACTGCAAGGTTGTCCTGCTGTAAGGTTTACCCCTTACAGTGCAAAGGTTGTCTTAGTTTGTGTAGATCTATCTTTAATCATAAATTTGTTAGATATGATCTAGATTAAATTTATGATTTATTAGATTTAAAAAATATTTAAATCTGAAATAAAATCTCTTTGTTAATAATTTTTGTGCAAAGAAATTGTTTAAAGTTGAAATTGTTTCAATTACATGAACCTGTTTAGATTAGATCTAAAGTAGTTTCATGTTTATTTCACTTGTATCTTGATTATGAATCAAACATGCAATATGGTTGGTAGAATCATATTATAAAATTATTTTATAAATATGAAAATTATTTTTGAAAAGTCGAACCCAACCCTCAGCCCAAAACTTAATTAAGAATTAAGAAGTTGTTTGATTAGGTTCTGGGATTGTGAATTGAAGAACCTAAGACACAAACCATAACACATTGGGTTAATGGGTTAGTGGAAATTAGGTCCATTAATTGGGTTAGACCTATGGTTAGATTGAAGATGGACTTAATTAGAGAATTGACTAAATCTAATTAATTGTTGTCTTAGATTAGGTCAAGGATTCTCTAGATCAATTACAATAGTTGTAGTTGGTCAAGTCCATATCTTTAATGAGAACCAAATGGACTTGATTCTTGGCTAAGCGGTCTAGCATGAACTGTTAGGTTGATCTAATCGAAACTAATTAAACCAGTTGGTGTCTAAGGTAAACCAGACCGGTGGTTTTTAATTGGGAGCCCGCTTACCTGGCCATTTCTGATGGTGTCTAAGGCAAGCTTTGGCAGACCCTCCCACTGATCGAACTTACCTGGCCTCTTGGTGAAATTATGTTTTGATCGGATCACTTGACTATTCGAGCTGACCCATGTCAGCTAAGTAAATCAGTGTGACTGATTTAGGTGCTCCTAGACCAGCCCTTTTAATGGTCTCCCTTAAGCTGACTTGGTGAAGTCAGTGGGAGGATCATGATAAGTTGGTTCATCTGACCTCATCCTTTATATTATTTAAATTCTCTAAAATTATTAGGTCCTTAAAATGACAAAGTTATGGAGATAACTGAGTCATAGCCTCCCATTAAGGTGTTTGATAATGAGTCCATTAACTCAATAATCATTGCAGACCCAAAGGCCTGGTGCTTGTTGACTAATGGAATTATCACTCATCATATGACGACTTGGAAGTGTCTCTCTAATGGTAGTTAGGTGAGCCAACCAAAGTTGGACTAAATCATTCGTTAGTTAGATACACCAAGTATGATCATGTTAATGGTTGGACCTAACTGGATCCTTACAGTGGAGGCCAAAGCCTACTGATTAGGTTTCTGGGGCAAAATTAAAATTACTAAAAATTATTTAGAAAAACAATTGGTTATGAATCTACCCTTAGATGTACATAGGTTGGCCAACCAAAGTTGGGCTTGTGTGCAGTCTAAGTGGTTCTAGTACCCACTAAGGAATTAGGGTAATTCCTCGAATTGGAGGTAGAGGCTACCAATTCGAATAAAATAGTGGGAGAAACCTTTTGATTAAAGTCCAAATCTTTAGGTTTAATGAATCAATTACTAATTAGGTTATGGTTCTCCTTTGTGCAAATATGGCCACTTCCCTATCGCTCCGATCATTGTGGGACAATGATAAGTTGGTGGGACCCAACTTCGATAGCTGGTACCGAAAGTTGAAGATAGTCCTGGAGTATGAACGGATCCTATATGTGATAATGGATCCTGCACCTGAGGAGCCAGCTGTCAATGCACGTGGAACAGTTAGAGACACTTACCAGAAGTGGCTTAGTGACCGGACCATGGTGCGCTGTATCATTCTGGCTACCATGAGCGACGAGTTCAGTCGCAGATTCGAGATAGCTCAGCCAAAGGACATGCTTCAAGTGTTGGAGGATGCCTTTGGCACATCCGATGACGTCGAGAGGCACAAGACTAGTTGTGCCATCTTCAATGCCAAAATGCGGGATGGTGCCTTTGTCACTAATCATGTATTGTACATGATCGAGCTGATGGAACGTTTGAGCAAGCTCGACTTTCCCTTGCATGAGCAGCTTGGAAAAGATGTAATACTGAACTCACTGTCCAAGTCTTATCTCCCATTCCTCACTCATTATAGAATGACAAAGCCTGAAGAGAACTACCACGGGTTACTAGGGTTGCTTCAGAACTTTGAGAAGGATCACCAACTTCACAAGGAGTCGGTGAACTTAGTGGGAGGTTTGTCTTCTGGTTCTCGACCCTTTAAGAAAGGAAAGAAGAACAAGAAGAAGAAAGTGAAGAAGGTGCAAGTTCAGGCTGGGACATCAGTGCAGAGCCAGACCAAAAAGATCAAGCCTAATAAGAGTCTATTCTACTGGCAAGCACCCTAGATTAGATAGTGTGTCAGATATCTACTTATGGCATTAGAGGCTAGGTCATATAAACAAGAACAGAATAAACAGGTTGACTCAAGAGGAAATCCTTGAAGTCAGTGATTGTGAATCACTTCCAACCTGTGAGTCCTGTCTTCTTGGTAAAATGACCAAGTCACCTTTTACTGAAAAAGGTGAGAGAGCTACTAAGCTCTTGGGCCTAGTACATACTGATGTATGCGGGCCCATGAGCACCAGTGCTAGAGGTGGATATTTCTACTTCATAATTTTCACGGATGACCTATCTCGATATGGATATGTCTATCTGATGAAATATAAGTCAGATTCATTTGAAATGTTCAAACGATTTCGAAGTGAAGTAGAAAAACAAACTAAAAAGAGTATTAAAACTCTTCGATCTGATCGAGGAGGAGAATACCTTTCTAGTGAGTTTCTCACATATCTAAGAGAGAATGGGATTCTCTCCCAATAGACTCCTCCAGAAACACCACAGCATAATGGTGTGTTTGAAAGGAGGAATCAGACTCTGTTAGACATGGTTCGATCCATGATGGGTTTTTGCTAGCTTGCTGATATCCTTCTGGGGATATGCACTCGAATCGGCCAGTTATCTATTAAATAGGATTCCAAGTTAGTCTCTAATTAAGACTCCATATGAGATATGGACGGGACGTAAGCCAGCACTTTCATACCTTAGGGTCTGGGGGTGCCCGACCTATGTCAAACGATTAGTCACAGACAAACTTGGACCTAGGTCTGACAAATGCTCATTCATAGGGTACCCCAAAGAGACAAAAAGATATTTTTTCTACCATGCTGATGAACAAAAGGTGTTCGTCAGCCTTAAGGCAATCTTTTTAGAAAAGGAGTTCCTTGGTGAAGGAACCGTTGCCTCTAAGGTTGAGCTTGATGAAGTTCAACAGGTAGAAGGACCAACATCAATAGCTGAACCTGAGTCGGATATGATTAGATCAGATCTGAAGCCCAATGTACCTGCACCATTAAGGCGATCCGGTAGAGTACCGTGTCAATCGGACAGATACTATGATTTCTTGGTCCGAAATGGTGATTCCATCGAACTTGATGAGAATAATGAGGATCCGATCACCTATATGGATGCAATGCAGAGATCTGATTCCGAGAAATGGCTTGAAGCCATGAAATTCAAAATGGAGTCCATGAAGGTCAATGATGCATGGATATTGGTTGACCCACCTGAAGGGGTTAAACCCATTGGGTGTAAATGGGTCTTCAAAAGGAAGAGGGGCGCAGACGGAAAGGTGGAGACCTATAAAGTCCGTCTGGTCGTCAAGGGGTATCGTCAACGTTATGGTATTGACTATGACGAGATATTTTCTCCTATGGCAATGCTCAAATCTATTTGGATAATGCTTGCAATAGCTACCCATCTGGATTATGAGATCTGACAGATGGATGTAAAGACAGCTTTCCTGAATGGAGAGCTGACCGAAGAGGTGTATATGATACAACCTGAGGGGTTTACATCCACAGATGAGTCCAAGGTGTGCAAGCTTCAGAGATCTATTTATGGATTGAAGCAAGCTTCTCGGAGTTGGAACATGCATTTTGATAAGGTGATCAAAACGTATGGCTTCATTAAGAATGGAGAAGAGCCCTGCATCTATAAATGGGCAAATGATCCAGTTGTGGTATTCCTTGTCTTGTACGTGGATGACATTCTCTTAATCGGGAATGACATCCCCGCACTACAGGGAATAAAAGTTTGGTTGTCATCACAGTTCTCTATGAAGGACTTGGGTGAAGCATCCTACATTCTAGGGATGAAGATCTATAGGGATAGATCTAAAAGGATGCTTGGGTTATCCCAGTCCATGTACATAGATATTGTGCTGAAGAGGTTCAGCATGGAGAATTCTAAGAAGGGCTATCTACCGATAGGCCAAGGAATTTCTCTCTCTAAGAAGGATTGTCCGACAACTCCTGAAGAGAGAGAGCGTATGAGTAGAGTCCCATATGCTTTAGTCGTGGGATCTATCATGTATGCCATGACATGTACAAAACCAGATGTGGCATACTCACTAGGAGTAGTGAGTAGATACCAATCTGATCCTGAAGAAAATCACTGAAAAGTGGTTAAAGCCATCCTTAAGTATTTGAGAAATACTAAGGACCAATTGTTGGTTTATGGCGACTCAGATCTGAAACTTATGGGGTTCACAGACTCTAGCTTTCAATCTGACCATGATGACAGTAGGAGCGTGTCGGGTTATATCTTTACTCTGAATGGTGGAGCCATCTGCTGGAAGAGTTCCAAGCAACATATTGTGGCAGACTCTGTTTGTGAAGCGGAGTACATCGCAGCATCGGATGCCGTGAAAAAAGCTGTGTGGCTGAGGAAATTCATCAACAAGCTCGGAGTAGCACCCTCCCTCGATGGTCCAGTCCTGCTCTACTACGACAGCACTGGTGCCATAGCTCAGGTGAAGGAACCTAAAGCACATCAGCGGATGAAGAACATCTTGCGTTGCTTCCACCTGGTCTGAAAGATCATGGATCGAGGTGACATCGACCTTCAGAAGATCGACGGAAAGGAGAACCTGGCCGACCCCTTCACTAAAGCCCTGGCGATAAAGGAGTTCGACAACTATAAGTCGAAGATGGGTATTAGATACTGTGCCGAGTGGCTTTAGGATAAGTGGGAGTTGTTGGGAAATATGTCCCAAAAGCCAATCATCAAGCTGTTGACAGTTGAGCAATCAAGTATTGTAATTGATTTGTTAATAAATAAAATATATTTGGCATCTTCATCATAAGCTTTCATCTTCTAATGAACTCCGTTGTTATGATGAAGTCCTTAGGACTATTTAAGTTCGATAAAGAGAGGATTTATCGATTAGTCCTTAAAACTGTTCACGACCAAATGATAAGTTGTTAATAAGGACGACAGCTTCTATCGAGCATAGGTCGCTGTAGGCCATATGGGTTGGTTGTCCTCTTAACCAAGGAGTATGGAGACACTGGTATGGCATACAGGTAAGATGTAAAGGTACATCATCATTGAACATGACCAACTCCAAAGCATTCTGCTGTCGAGAATGTCTCTGATGGGATATAGGTATAAGTGTCCCTTAGACTTGAGATCGCCTCAGTGACTTGCAAGCAACTCACTGTGCTTTGGTACTGGACTAACTAAATTTCTAATTCAGGGACGGAAGGCTTCTGGGCACAGTCAAGTACTTGCGAAGTCAGAGTGTGATCGAGATGGGATTGACCACTCCAAGAGTTGGAGAAGAATGAGTCACTGTATTTCAATTTAGCAAAACCTTGGCCAGGGTAATCCATTAGATGGATTTGATATTTTGAAATACAATGTGGACAACCTGATCAGAGTTGACAATTGAACTCTGAGATGTCCTATGATCATTTTGGTCAAGGGACTGAATTATGTGAAAACTATATCCGCATGGGTTCTAAGGATGTTGTTCTACACATTCGACCTATCCGATCGTCGGGTACCATTGCTAGATGGTCACTTCGATTGGTATAGAAATTTATTTCTATGCTACCAGCTTAGGTTCGGACCTATGAGGTCACACACATTAGAGTTCATGATTCGATCGGATGGTTGATCAACGATTAAGAATTGTTCTAGGGTTAAATGATCAATACGATTGACATTTAACCCAGTGCAAGTGTTGCAGGAGGATCGATTAGCAATTCGATTACTAATTGGCTTAATTTGATTAAGCCAATGGGCTGAGATTAAGTCTAATTAAATATAATTTAATTAGATTTGGTTTGGGCTTGATTGGATCAAGTCCAATTGGTTTATTGGATAAGCCAAGTGCAAAGAAAAACTAGTCTTAGTTCAACTAGGACTTAGGTCAATCTAATTTCTAATTTGATTAGAAAATTAAATCAGATTTAAATCTAATTTAATCTGATTAAATTAGGTTCTTAATTGGGTTAAGACCCATTTTAATTAGGTTGATCTAATTTTGGTTTGATTTGGTTTGGAAAACTAAATTAAAACAAGTCATAAGATAGAATCCTAGTAAGACTAGGATTCCACCTTGCACCACATAAGCATTCCCCACACCCTCTCTCTTATTCAACGCCAATCTCCACTTATTTTGTGTGACAAAAGCCCTCTCCTAGGTCTCTCCCACGTTCACAAAATGTCTCCTCTCTTCTTTCTTACATGGAAGGTGGTTTGGATCAAATCAAAAAGGAATAAGTTTGGATTTCGAATTCTATGAGATAGAGTTTTAGAAATCCAAAACTCTTTCAATTTTGCATCAAATTTATCCAAATTTTTTTTTGGAATTTTTGTGGATTTTAGGGTACATATTGTGTACCCTTTTCTAGTGATCCATGCATGAAAATATGGAGGAGGTGCTCAAGAGTTGGGCACCCCTTAACTTGCCATGTTTGGATAAGCCTTGACTAGGTATTTGACCTAGACAAGGACTCTATCATATCTCTCTATATAGGATGAGTTTCTTTATGAAATTTTTGAAAAAGATAGAGATCAGAGAGACCTTTGTGTCATCCAAAAATCAGAAAGAAATATCTTTGGGTCATGGAGATATAAAAGACACAAGTTAGGATGTCTAGAGAGAAAAATGAGAAGAAGAAGAGGGTCTTCTTCTAGGGTTATTTGTTTTCATATTTTTTCTCCCTCCATCTTAAGTTTCCTGAGAGCATCTCAGATCTGAAACTCCTCCTTCTACTTTCCATCTTTAGAAGAGTCCAAATCAAGAAGAAGGAGGTACCTGATCAACCATCAAAGAAGGATCAGCACAGTACTAGCATACTGTGCTGATTTTCTGAAGCAGGACTTCTGATCGAGATTCGTGGGCTCGTGTGGATGACTCCTAGAGGCCGGATGCATGTGCAGTTTGCAACATCATCCTCAAGCCCGGATCAGCGAGGTTAGAACATCTAACTTGCAAGGTAATAGATCTGATCTATTGTTTAATACATACATTAGATGTAGTATAGAAACATGTTAATATGATAAACATGTAGTTCATGCTATATTTATATATTTTAATTTCTGATTTAATACTATGTAATAATCATTTAATAGGATCTTAGATCTAGGGATTCTCTGATTTTAAAAAATAAATTTTTATTTATTTTAGTCTTCCGCTGTATGATCTTGAAAAAGTTTCAAGATCTAACCCTGAAACCCTAGATCTGGTTCCTACACAACTTTGCTCATGTTAGGACGAGATTCTCCTCCTGTCCCTAACAGAGCTGTGGGGGCGCATATGGGCACTATAGGGCCTCTCCCCCCATCCGGTCTAAAAATAATCGGGCCTTCGATCTTGCTCATATTAGGGTGAGGTTCTTCTCCTGTCCCTAATATGGCTGTGGGGGCACATAAGGGCGTTGTAGGGCCTCTCCCCCCATCCGGTCTAAAAATAACCGGGCCTTCGACCTTGCTCATGTTAGGGTGAGGTTCTCCTCCTGTCCCTAACATGGCTGTGGGGGCACATAAGGGCGTTGTAGGACCTCTCCCCCCATCCGATCTAAAAATAACCGGGCCTTCGACCTTGCTCATGGTAGGGCAAGGTTCTCCTCCTGTCCCTAACATGGCTGTGGGGGCACATAAGGGCATTGTAGGGCCTCTCCTCCCATCTGATCTAAAAATAACCGGGCCTTCGACCTTGCTCATGTTAGGGCGAGGTTCCCTTCCTATCCCTAACATGGCTGTGGGGGCACATAAGGGCGTTGTAGGGCCTCTCCCCCCATCCGATCTTAAAATAACCGAACTTTCGATTTGGCCCATATTAGGTGTCATTTTCGTTGTCTGAAGGGGTTATCCCCTGTCATTACAAGTCCATGCCAAAAGGAAAAGATGTGCAAATCTGAAAGGAATCTTGATTTAAAGCGAAGTCGTTCGTAATACATTTACAGGTTTTTCAAATCTCAGGGTTGTAGAAGGTCTACTCCCCATCAAGGTCCTCCAGAGACAGAGTTGATGATCCCAATTGGAGGCCAATCTCCGGGCTGCTCTTCCCTCCTCGACAGCTCAGGTTGCGGCAGGGCCCTTGGCCGATCCTCTCTACCCTCAGGCCAGCATCGAATGAACCTGTAGAGCCGATCTCGTCTGATGAGCTCCTCGATCTCATCTCGGAGTTGAATGCATTCCTCTATGTCGTGGCCGTGGTCACGATGGTAGAGGCAGAACTTGTTAGGATTGCGCTTCCCAGGGTGTGTGTGCATCCTTTCTGACCTTGAGAGCTGCTCTCTGACTTCCATCAGTACCTGGGTTTTCGATGCGTTGAGGAGGGCATAGCTACGAAATCTTCCTGGGGGAGAGCCCCGCCGAACCCTGCGCTCTGGGCTTCTCTGCCTGCGTGCTCGGGGAGGAGTCTGGGCACGCTTGTACCTGAGAGGAGTTCGAGAATGTGGCCGAGCTTCTCTCGGCCCTTTTTCGACTGCGGGCTTACTCGAGTCTCCCGCCTGCCGCTTTCTCGCAGTCTCCTCATCCTTCATCTTGAAGGCTTCTACTGCTCGGGCGTACACTTCGGCTCGAGCCAGTAAATCAGCAAAATCCCTGGGGTATTTCTTTTCCATGAAGAATAGAAGGTCGTTCTTTTGAAGGCTGCCTTTCAGAATGACCATCGTGATCGATTGGTCCAAGTTTCGGACCTCCAATGCGGCGACATTGAAATGATTAACGTAAGCTCGAATGGACTCCCCCTCCCTTTGCTTGATGTTGATGAGGGACTCTGAACCCCTCCGGAGATGCCGGCTGCTAACAAAATGAGCCGCAAACTGGTGGCTCATCTGATCAAAGGAAAAGATGGTATCCAGCTTCAGCATCGAGTATCAGTTTCTCGCTGCTCCCTTCAAGGTGGATGGGAAAGCTCGGCACAGGATGGCGTCTGGCATGCCATGGAGTAGCATCATTGTTCGGAAGGCCTCCAGGTGGTCAACTGAGTCCGAAGTCCTGTCGTAGCTTTCAAATTGAGGGAGCTTGAAGTTTGACGAGATCGATTCCTGTATGATCATTTGAGAGAAGGGAGGGTCAGTACAAATATCCTCACCATAAGCGGAGAGAGCGTGGCGGAGTTCTTCGATCCGTTGGTTCATCTCCTGGAGCCTTCGATCCAGGAAATCCTCTCGACTGTGAGTCTTAAGGGTCTTCTGGTAGAATGGAGGTAGAGATCTTCCAGGAGTAGAATCGTGATCTGACTGAGGGCTCTCCACCCTCGGATTCATCTTTTCGAGAAAGATGGGGCGACTGGCCCAAGTGGCCCATCCTACCATTGGATTTTGGAGTTTCGATGATGTTCTCTCCAATCGTACGGACGCCTGCGGCTGTTGCTACTGCTGCATGGCCTGCACCGCTTTAGTGAGGCCTCTGACCTGCTGAACCAGTAGGTCGAATTACTCCGTACCAACCGTCGTTGCTAGAGGAGGAGGAGGAACCTGGGAAACTGAAGGTGAGGCCAGAGCCTGAGATCTGGCCATGGAGGCTGTGGATCGTCGAGTGGATGCTTTGCGGGGAGGCATCGGGCGAAGATCTAGTAAAGAAAGGAGAAGAGGATGTCGGAGAAGATGATCGGAGGCGATCCCGTTGAGCGCTCCTTTAAGAATAAGGGTACTGCGAAGACACAGCCCTTCCTCTCGCGCCAATCCTGTTGGTGCAAAAATCCGCCGGCGTCGGAGAAGCTAGAGTCGAGGGAGTCGCAGTCGTCGTCGGGACCTGCAAAGAAAGTCTAAACCGAAGTTGGGGGTGCTCTGGCAAGACCCTCTGATGCTCAAGTCAGTTCTCTGCTTCAACAAGAATGGAGTGCTCGAACGAAAATTTTAGCAGAGTTTCGAGATAGAAATTAGAGCTTAGAGAATAACGTATCTGGGATCCCTTTTTTATAGGCGGAGGGTACAACAGACTGATAGCGACGTTTGTAACCACCTGGTAGTGGGCCGTTTGGGGCCAGGAGGAGTTTGTTATGAAGAGTAGTAGAGTGGAGTCGTGGCTATCACCGTGGCCTGCCACGTGGAGCCTGTTGTGGGGAGTGGAGCAGTGTCCATTGTCGCGACTTGCCAGAGAGTGGTGGAGCCGCGCAGAATCCATCGCAGGAAGTGGAGCAGAGTCGTGGCCATTACTGTGGCCTGCCAGGGAGTCCAGGCCTGTTGGCCGAAGCTCGATTGAGCTGTCTGGTGGAGAGAGGTAGCTATCCATCTGAGAGGAGCTCGGATGTTGCTGGCGAGCCTTCTACCGTTGGGTGCCTTGGGCGTTAATACTGCAGGCGAGGGCCATTTGCTTTAGGAGCTCGGTCAGAGGCTTTCCGTCGATGAAGTTCGGTTTCATCCAGAATTCGACAGAGGGTCGACCGGCAGTGGATGTCGGATGGCGCTGGAGAGGTTCATCAGCTAGAGGGGTCCGACTGCTGGAGTCCATGTGTCGTAGGAGTTCGTCCGAAATCTGTCCGCTACAGAAGTTCGGTCAGAGTTTGATCTCTGTAGAAGTCCGGATGGGGATCATTTGTCGAGGAAGCTCGGCCGAAGCATGAGTAGAAGCTCGGAGTAGATCGCTTGTAGTAGAAGCTCGGAGTTCGACCCTTGTAGGAGTTCGGATGAGGTTTACCTGCAACAGGAGTTCAGGGCAGAAGTCCGGCTCCCGTAGGAGCCCGGACGAAGGCTACCTGCAGCCGGAGTTTGGGGAAGAAGTCCAGCTCCCGTAGGAGCTCGGACGAAGTCTACCTGTTCGGGGAAGAAGTCTGGCTCCCATAGGAGCCCGGATGAAGTCTACCTGCAGTCGGAGTTCGGGAAAGAAGTCTGGCTTCCGTAGGAGCCTGGATGAAGGCTACCTGTAGTCAGAGTTTGGGGAAGAAGTCCGACTCCCGTAGGAGCCCGGACGGAGTCTAGAAGGTGGTCGACCACCGTAGAAACTTGGATGGAGTCCGTCCATCGTGGAGAATCCGATCGACACTGGTGGGGGTTTATCCATCGGTAGAACTCGGGAACGTTGCGGAGGCTCGGCCATCGGAGAGGTTCAGAAAGATGTCGCTGAAGGTCAGACGTCAGTAGAATCCCTGGAGGGTCACTCCTGACACGAACTTCAGCTGGGGGTATTTTATACCCAACAATTAGTAAATTAAAAGAAAAATGATTAGTAATTAGATTACTAAT
The DNA here is from genome assembly GCF_000442705.2 of Elaeis guineensis. Classification (NCBI taxonomy): domain Eukaryota; kingdom Viridiplantae; phylum Streptophyta; class Magnoliopsida; order Arecales; family Arecaceae; genus Elaeis; species Elaeis guineensis. The sequence continues at coordinate 41,426,458 of NC_026004.2, read as the reverse complement.
TAACTCGATTTGATTGAGCATTGAAGTTTGGATTAAATCTAATTAAATAGGATTCAATTTGGTTTGACCCGATTAGGTTATGAGATAACCTAATCGCTAAGGATGTTCGATTTCTGATTCGAGCTCGATTAATTTTTAATTTAATTAAAATTTAACTGAGACTATTTATTATCTAATTAGATTAGATAATCTAATTAGATATAACTTAATTTGGTTGGATTAAGAAGCTAATTAGAAATGAATACAAACTCAAATTTGAATGGAACAAGAACACCCCATGCGCCACCTTTCACTGCACCTTACTTTTCTTTATGCATGAAATTGGTTTTCACATGGAATTTTTTGTGCCCAAAAGGTATGTGATGCCTTCTTCTGATCCTCTTTAGATTAAAATTTTGTTGGTTCAAGTTTGACTTTGAATTGGTTTGAAATCAAGCTTAAAGCAAGAGTCCAAGTTTTATGGGATTCTATCTTGCCACCAACCAGCCTTCTTTCTCATGTGCAAATAAATTTTTGTGTGATATTTTTTGTACCAATATAAGTTGTGCCACCCTATTTTATGAGTCTCTCATGTGTGAATTAAATCTAATTAAAAATAAAATTCAAATTTGATTTGAATTCATGATAAGATCAAAGGTTGTTTGAAGTTGAACCAGATTATCCAAACTCTACATGGACGCCACCTTTAAGAAGGGCTGATTTTTGGGTGCCAAATCACTTCAGATTTGGTGTTAGAAAATCTCAGAGAGTGTGTGAGAAATCTAAGAAAGAGGGGTGGGCATTCGTGTGTGAGAAAAAAAGAAAGAAGATCCTTTTTGGGGCATGAGATCTAGGGTGGCAATTCTAGGGTTTTCTAGTTCCTACTTTGTGAGAGAGAAAAATAAAAAGAATTTTATTTTTCTTCTTCCACATCATCTTCTTCTTGAAAAACTCTTTCTTTTGATCTAGAGGCATTCATTTGATCTGAAGAAAAGAATCTCCATCAGCCATCCAGATCCTTCATCGCGAGCTAGCACTCCCAAAAAGGATGATCTATTCGGGGCTTCGAGTGGATCACCTGTAGAGGCCGGATATGCTGTGTGGCCGTTCAGCATCAGGAAGGATCTTTTACTATGTATATCAGTAGTGGTGATCATCAACTCATGATCTGGTAATGGGTTCTGAACTTCATCGGATCAAATCTAAGCATTAGATCTGATTCAGGGCATCGATAAGATCGATGCAGTATTTTCTTTCAGATCAGATTTTTTTGTGCAATATTTTCATGTCATAAATTTTTAGGAAGATAGTTTTAGATCTAATATAAAATATATGTAGAAGATTAAATAGTTTAATCTATTACTTTCAT